>NC_041394.2:134355159-134655159 GCF_900747795.2 Erpetoichthys calabaricus
GCTGTCAAATAAACGAACCACACGCCGTGGCGCAATTTTAGGGGCTTAGCCTCTAGCGCTGACGTCCGAGGTTCGATTCCCGTAAGGGAGTGAAGTGAGCACTTCGCACCGGCGAAGTACTACTTTTAAATTTTTATTAAGAAGAAAAGAAAACCTTTTTAAATTAAGTCTTAAAAAGAGCTGTAAAGATATTGACAATAAGCTACGCAAACCCACCAAGACATGCAATCGTTTAAATCAAAGTGCGAGTCGAAAAACACCATCCCATAATATTAGTTAACGATTAACACATTTCTATATGTATTGTAAGCAAACAATACAACTGATAATATGTTGCGCTTATTTATCTGGTATACTGACATTTTTGCGCGTTTAACGGCTGAAATCTAACGTGGTTTGTGCCTTTCAGAATGAAAAGAGTTTGCATTTACCTTTTTAATAAAAGGCGAGCTTTTAAGCCTGAGAAATCACCCCGTAAATGCACACGTTTAATTGCACATGTGTTAATATGTATGCTTACACAGTATTAAAAGACACTCAACAAGTACACAGTATTAAAAGACAGTCAACAATTAACGTCATTTACCTTCGTTCCCGCGTTTGACTTGTGCTGTAAATCTCTTCCTCGTTTTCAGTTCACGTGATTACGTAGGAGGCGTAATACGTGATGACGTGATACGTGACTCCGTCTCCTCCATTAGAGTATATGGACAAAAAACAGGTTCCAGTTATGACCATTACACGTAGAATTTCGAAATGAAACCTGCCTAACTTTTGTAAGTAAGCTGTAAGGAATGAGCCTGCCAAATTTCAGCCTTCTACCTACACGGTAAGTTGGAGAATTAGTGATGAATGAGTCAGTCAAACAGGTTCCAGTTATGACCATTACGCGTAGAATTTCGAAATAAAACCTGCCTAACTTTTGTAAGTAAGCTGTAAGGAATGAGCCTGCCAAATTTCAGACTTCTACCTACACGGGAAGTTGGAGAATTAGTGATGAGTGAGTCAGTCAAACAGGTTCCAGTTATGACCATTACGCGTAGAATTACGAAATAAAACCTGCTTAACTTTTGTAAGTAAGCTGTAAGGAATGAGCCTGCCAAAATTCAGACTTCTACCTACACGGGAAGTTGGAGAATTAGTGATGAGTGAGTGAGTCAGTCAGTCAGTCAGTCAGTGAGTCAGTGAGGGCTTTGCCTTTTATTAGTATAGATTTATATCAACAATTCTTTAAATAGTTATGTATACCAATATTTACCAGTTTGAAGTATATTCTTGTACTTCACTTTAACATGTTCCCATGTTCTCCTTGTGCTCACGTTTGATCTGGAATTATGACATATTAAATAATAATTAATCTGACACATAGGAAATGAAACGCTGCATTCAGTAAGTACAATACACACTACTTAGAATTTAATTTGTTGGCCACTTTTTGCCAGTGGTCTTTTCTGGTTTGGGCTGCTATTGCAGTGTTACCCCTTGTGCATATTAAATGTTGAAATTCTTCATGTCCTTCGAATAAAAGGTCCTGCTCCGCTTGTGTGGAAAAAAAATGCACCCGTTCGTTCATCATTTTGTTACAGCCAATCAAAGACTTACTGATCATGTTTTCTAGACTCAATATATATTGGATTTTCAATCAGCATGGGCGCGCGCATTCATCTCGGATGATTAGATCCAGCTACACTAATTTACTATACTGCTGCATTTGAAAAACTGACTTTTCTCTGGATGAGTTTCACCGGCATTAACTCATCCAAGATGAGGCATCTGATCTCGGATGATTTAAGCGACGTACGGAAAATACCCCCCTGATCTGCTATGGTAAAAGGTAGGGTGTCCAATCTAATATTATATGCGTGTGAATTCACTGGAAAGAGTATACTTTTATTCAAATTAATTCTGAGACCAGCGATCTTTTGAAATTCTGTAAGTGCTGTTAAAACTGCAGGCACAGTATTTTCTGGGTCTGATATATATAAAACCATATCGTCTGCATATAGAGAATTTTCTGTTCCAGTCCTTCTCTGATAATCCCCTTTATCTGATAAGAATTTTGACAGTGGACCGCCAGTGGTTCAATGGCGATTGCAAACAGCAGTGGTGACAAGGGGCATCCTTGTCTGGTGCCACGTTCTAGTTTAAAGTAGTCTGAACAAATGTTGTTAATACAAACTGAAGCTTCTGGATTGGTATACAGTAGTTTGATCCATGCACAAATATTCAGGCCAAACCCACATTTCTCCAATGCAGTGAAAAGGTAATTCCATTCAATCATATCAATTGCTTTTTCTGCATCCAATGATAATAATATCTCTGGGGTGTTTGACTTTGCTGGTGAATATATTACATTAAACAGGCGTCGAAGATTGGAAGATAAGTGTCGGCCTTTAATAAATCCAGTTTGATCCTGTGATATTACCGAAGGCAGCACTTTCTCCATCCTTCTAGCGATAATTTTTGAGAGTATCTTAACATCATTATTCAGAAGTGAAATTGGTCTGTATGATGCACATTGTAACAAGTCCTTATTTTGTTTAGGAAAAATAGTGATTGATGCTTGACGAAAAGTTTGAGGTAGAATTTGATTGACTCTAGCTTCTGTAAATGTTGCCAATAAGAGGGGAGCTAGTTGAGTGGAGAATTTCTTATAAAATTCTACAGGGTAGCCATCAGGGCCTGCTGATTTCCTGCCTTGAAGTGACTTTATAGCATCTTGTAATTCTGATAGGGTCAGGGGTTTATCCAGTTCCTCAGTGCTAAAAGTATCTATTTGTGGTATCTGTAATGTATCCAGAAATGCATTAGATTGTGTGTTGTCTTCTTTAAACTCAGTAGAATATAAGGTTTTATAGTAGTCTCTAAATGTGTGCATTATATTTTTATGGTCAATGATTTCATCTTCATTCATGTTGGTGATTACTGGGATTGCATTGCAGACTTCTTGCTTGTGGATTTGTTGAGCTAAAAGCTTATTAGCTTTCTCTCCATGTTCATAGTAATGATGTCTTGATTTATAAATAAGTTGTTCAGTTTCTTTAGTTGTCAAGATGTTGAGTTCTGTATGCAGAGCCTGCCTTTTCCTATGAAGTGCCTCACTTGGACCCCTGGCTTGTTCTTCATCTATTCTAGTAATTTCGCTTCTTAGCTCTGACACTTTCTTGGTTTCTAATTTATTTCTGTGGGAAAGATATGAAATAATCTGTCCTCTTAAGAAGGCCTTTAGAGTTTCCCAGAGTGTTTCTGCAGAAACCTCTGAGGGTGTGTTTGTCTCTAGGAAGAAGCTGATTTGTTTGGATATAAATTCTGTGCAGTTCTCATCTGCTAATAGAAGAGAGTTAAGACGCCATCTGCGAGGTGAGTGTGAGGGGCTTAATGATTTTAGCTCCAAAACAAGAGGTGCATGGTCGGAGATAACAATTGTGTCGTATTTGCAAGATTTAATTGTAGGCAAGAAATGATTATCTATAAAGAAATAATCAATTCTTGAGTAGCTATGATGCACTGGTGTGTAGAACGAATATGTTCTTGAGTTTGGGTTTAGAAACATCCAGGGGTCTGATAAGTTGTGGTCAGTTACAAACTGTGTAATTGTCTTTGCAGTGTTAGATGTCGTCCCCGCTGTGCAGGAGTCCTATCTAAGAGTGGATTTAAAACACAATTAAAGTCCCCAGCCATTATAATTTTATGAGTGTTCACATTGGGATTGGATGCAAACAGATTTTGCATGAATTCCTTATCATCGACATTGGGTGCATAAACATTTATCAAAATTATTTTACAGTTAAATAAGTTGCCCATGACCATCACATATCTCACTTCAGGATCCAATACTACATCTGATGCTACAAATGGGATTGTTCTATGTATGAGAATTCCCACACCTCTAGTTTTCTTTGTAAAGCTAGAATGGAACATTTGGCCAGTCCAGTCTTTTTGTAGCCGGAACTGATCCTTGCTTAGTAAGTGGGTCTCCTGTAAAAATACTATTTTAGCGTTTAAGCCTGTTAGGTGAGAGCATACTTTCTTTCTCTTTAATTTGTGATTCAGGCCTTTAACATTCCAGCTCACAAAATTAACTGTCCCATCATGGAGACATTGATTTTGAATTTTAATGTCATTTTATAGTCTTAACTGGTAGTGAGGCAGTTTTAATCTTAATTTCCAATTTCCCCACAAGTTATTGCCATACAGCCTATTGTTGCATTGATAGTTATAATTATAAGGATTAAAAGGATAGATTAGATCTAGCCTGCTCTCCTTCTCTCCCCCTTATACCCCCCACCCCCCCATTTTTCCTCCCCACATGAGGCTAGACCCCACTTCACAATGTCCCAGTCCTCTGACATACCGAGAGACACAGCACGTCCAAAACAAAACAAACCCCAAACCCCAAGCAGCGGCGTTTGAGAATTAAAAAGTAGAGATATCTATTGCAGCTAAAATCTAAATACTATCTGCCAAAAATATAATCATTAACAGTCTTTAAGTTTAAAATATAATCTTCAACAATTTTAAAATATTAAGATAATAAAATAATGAACCCTGGGAATGGTGTTAAAAAGTGGTCTAGGATAAGCATAGTAAATCCTAATGCAATAATAGAAATAACAATAAACCATGGGTATGATGTTAAACAGTGTATTTTAGGGTAGTAAAAGAAAAAAAAAAACAAACAAACCCTACTTTAATTACTTCCACACACTCACGTCTATAACTGTAATTAAAACATAAACATATAGCGTCCGAATAAAGAAAAGGATGTATAATTATAATACCCGTATCTTTACAAATGTATCAGACAGCAGGTGATAACTCCTTGACATGCCATGACAGGATACGGCTCATTATTGTCTTTCAAAAGAGTGTCGGGAACAATTTCTTTAATTCCTTTTCAGCTTCCTCCTTGCTTGAAAATACGAAATATTGGCCTTGAACTTCCACTTTCAGTTTGGCGGAATACAAGAGGCTGTATTTGATATCGGCTTTCCGTAACAGCTGTTTAATGTTGAAGAAGGCTGCCCGTTTTGCAGCTGTTAAAGGTGAGAAGTCAGGGAAAATTAGAATGAGATTATTTTCAAATATAATCTCTTGCTTGTGTCTGAGAAGTGCCATCACATCAAGCTTACATTGTAATCGCTCAAAGCGAACAATAAAAGACCTAGGTTTAAAGGTATTTGATCAGCGTATACGATAAGCTGCTGCTATTTCGGTACCTGATTTAAAGTAATCTCCAATTATTTTAGAGAGTAATTCTACTGCAAATTTCAGTGGGTTTGTACTTTCTCGTTTCTCAGGTAGACCTTCGATTCTAATATTATTCCTTCTGCACCCATCTTCCAGGGATGCAAGTCTTTCTCCGAGTTTTTTGCATTCTGAATTCGCAGCTGTAGCTTTTTCATCGGCATTAGATGCCAATTGTTCCGCTGTTTCAGTTCGTCGGGAATGCCTGCTTAATGTCATCCAGCTGATCGGCAAGTTTTTTCAGTTTGGATCTATTTTCTTCAATGTGTTCCTCTAATTTCCCCACTATACCTTTAAAGGTCGCATCAAAACGATTAAATAGACGCATTTCCCGATCCCTTCTTAAGCTCCTTCTTAAGCTCACTTACGGCCATAGCCGTGGCAGTGGCCAGTGCTGTGATCATCTCTTTCAGTTCGGACAGATCGTTTCGGCTTTCGTGCTCCGCGGGTGGAATTGCAGCTCCTATTACAGCCGATGCTTTGAGCTCGCGAGGAGTATATGAGAACACGTACTGCAGGGCCTTTTCTAGTTTCGAGTGATCTTCTGAAATTGGTGATCCATCGTGACCTGCATCACTTGCACCCTTGCTCCCATTTTCGCTCTTGACTGGAGACGATGCAGTGGAGCGGGGTCCTAGGATGTCTGCGCATTCGTCTGCCAGTTCCAGGGGCCTCATGTATAAACGGTGCATACGCACAGAAATGTTGTGTACGAACGTTTCCACGCTCAAATCGCGATGTATAAAACTTAAACTTGGCATAAAGCCACGCACATTTCCACGGTACCTCATACCCTGGCATACGCAATTTCTCTGCTCAGTTTTGCAGACTGGAGGCACCCAGCGTCAAATCAGTGCTACTGTTCCTGTGTGGTCACCCTTTCTTTCTTAGACTCACATTCCTGACGCGGCTTTATAAATACACTGAAATTAACTGCATATTGTTTATTAGTGTAATGCATCTGATTGTAATTAACCTGTAGCAATATAATGGTCCAGGGAATAGGCATAGTATTCCAAATACCATAACTGCTTTAGCATTGTTACGCTCACTGCATCTTCTTCTTCTTTCAGCTGCCCCCGTTAAGGGTTGCCACAGCGGATCATCTTTTTCCATATTACTCTCACTGCAGCACTCAGAGTATTTATATCACTGTATCTGAGTGGGGAATCACAGCAGCAGCTGATCGGAAAGAGAATTATCAGTATACAGTTTCAAGCACGCACTACCTCAGCCACAATGCGTCAAAGCCTTTCCTGTACGGACCTCGCGTTTCAGAAACAGTTTCATCCCAAGAACTATAAATGCACTCAATCAGTCCATCAAGTGCTCCTTGTAGAACTGTTTGTACTTATAAGTACAATTACCCCACTGTAAACTTGCACTACAGTTATAATATTGCACAACCTGCACCACTTTATAAAGCGCATATGATGACGATATCATTTTTAAGATGAAATGCAGCAAAATATGTTGCTTATAGTATACAGATAAAACTTTAACTTCATTTAAATAATCTGTATTGTTAATAATTAAACATGTGAGGACACGGTGCCGCAGCGCTAGCTAGTTCACGGATAGCTCCTGCCTTGTGCTGTATTATTGCTGGTGCTGACGCGACACTGGAAGGATAGACGGATAAAATAATTAAACATGTACTACGAAGATATTTCAATGTTCCTTAAAAGTTTTTAATAATCGGCGTTCTACGCTTACAGATGGCTTAATGTTTATTACAGAGCTGATTGTGTGGCGATTGGGTATTTGGAGAAAGAAAAGTAAGGACAGGAATTGGAGGTTAGTACATTTGAAAGAGACAGTACTTCTGTAATAAATGATTTCATTGAAGGTCGCACATGGCTCAGCAAGCCTCTTGCGTGAGATATGAACAATCACTGCGCCACCGTGTTCCCATGTTTAATAACATCATTTCATTCCTGTCATCATGAAAAAGATATCACGTATACATATCAGTATTTTAATTATTCAGAGAGCTGTAATATCACGAATGTAATGGATTCTGTGTCCTGTCGGAGAAAGAGAAAGAACGGAAGCACGTACAAACACAGAACAAAGCATTTAACGTGCTACTTGAGAAACTAGTAAAATAAACAATTTTAAGATGAAGTTTATGATGTGGAAATTTCGAGATTAAAGTTGACATTTCGTGCTTTTTTCCCACTGTGTGCCTATTTTTTTTTCTCTGTACCCTAATAAGCTTTCATATGACACTCAGACAGTCCGCTGCGAGTCGCCTTTTCACGCCAACTTTAATATGTGATTTCTTTTTTATTTCTGGCACTGTGCGACTTTGTCAACTTGAGCTTTCGAGTTTCTCCGACACTATGTCACTCGATCAACTTCCTTTTGTTGATTATACCACTGTTTAAACCAAACCAATATTTTTCCTTTGCCTCCACTTGGTATTCGCTGAAATTCTTATATTTTCCCCCGTGCTTTTCCCATTGTCTTTTCACAGAAGGCTATTTATATCGATTTGCATATTCAAAGAGGCATAATTCTGGGAGGAGTTGGGGCGGGACAGAAGGCACGTGCGTTACTTTTCACGCTGATCGGGATTTATGTAGCGGAAGAACGTGGAAGTTTGCGTACATACAGATTCCTGCATCTGGATTTTTCTGTGCATACGCACATTCCCGCTTTTGTGCTTACGCCATGTTATAGTGTGAGTTCTACGCACGCCGTTATACATCAGACTCAGAGAGGCCGTACCCCGTACTTGGGCTTGATGTCTGTCTAGACTTTGATGTTTTAAGTTTCTTTTCCGGTTCTTCCTGACCTCTCTTCTTGTTACTCATGTTTATATACTGTAGTGGAAGCTACTCGGGTCGGGTAAATACAGGATACCTCTAAATAATAAATACGTGAGAAAATAAAGCCGCTGGTAACGGAGCTCCACTTCAGACGTCCATCTCCTGTAACGGACGAGACCAACTCCCGTGTTTATGATAACTAAAGCACCCCCTTTTTCTGCTGGTTTGATAATGATTTCTGTATTTTCCCTTAGTGAATGTATGGCTCTCCGCTCATCCCCAGTAATGTTTTCTATCCGATTTTGCTGCTTGTTTAAGATCCCTGTTTTCACTCTGTGTCAGAAGCAGTCTATATAATTATCCAGGGTGGAGTTTCTGCCAGCTTCTGGTGTCCATGTGGATTTATTGGTGGGGTTGTTGTAACTGCTTGTTGTTGGTTCCTGTGTGTTACCGTTTTCTTTCTTGTGGAAAAATTCTTGTAGTCTGAGTTTTCTGAAGAATTCTTCCATATCACTGCAGAGTCTGATGTTGTCAATGGGCTTTGCAGGACAATATGAGAGTCCCTGTGTAAGTACTGAAATCTCTGCTTCATTTGGTGTGTATGAGGAGAGATTAACAAAGCAGGTCTGTTGCTTTTTGTTTTTTGCTATTAAGTGTCCAGCTTTCTCTCGTAGTCTATCCAGCTTTTTCTTTTTGTTGACAATAAGGAGTTTCTGGAGTCTTTTGTAATAGCGATGGAGCTCCTTCACCATCTCCTGCCTGTCATTTCCAAGGAGCAGGATGAGGTCTTGGATCTCTCTTTGCGTGTTCTTCTTGATGTTGTAGAAAATTTGGATTAAGTGGTTTCTTATCCTTGCAGATGTCCTAAAACAAAGTTGCTCTGCAAACCGAGTATTATAAGTGTGTATGGTTGGATTCCTTATCATGATGCCTTTCGGGATAAAATTTTCCTTTTTGCATTTCGTTAAGAAGAAGATGTCGCTGTCCATGTGTGCCAATTTCTTACACCGGGTCTTCAGTTGGTGGATTGAAGTGGCTCCTTACTCTTGGAGTGGTGAGAAAACCACTATATAAGTGAAAAGAATTATTATTTCTTTACAGTTAAAGGGTGGTCATAGCAAATATTGCTTTGATTTAGTTTTTTTTACTGTTTGCTGCTGTTCATAATACTGTTTTTGATATTTTATTATTTTTAAAGCAACTTCATTTTACAGAATGTTTCTATAAGTGCCAAAGACTTTTGTCAATTCCAAAAATGAAAATATTTTTAAAATTATACAGCAAAAAAAATGACACCCATGGGACTACACAAATTCTTATCAGCTCTCT
Organism: Erpetoichthys calabaricus; assembly: GCF_900747795.2. Classification (NCBI taxonomy): domain Eukaryota; kingdom Metazoa; phylum Chordata; class Cladistia; order Polypteriformes; family Polypteridae; genus Erpetoichthys; species Erpetoichthys calabaricus. The sequence continues at coordinate 134,364,510 of NC_041394.2, forward strand.
TATTATAGTGTCAATAGCATAATTTTATAATTTAATGCCTGATTATTGATGTTCAGTGCATCTTCTTTATAACCTGAAGACAACAGCTATATTTGACGTATTGTGGAAAAAGATACCAGTATTGAAAAAAAGCATTTGTGCTGCTCTTTTGCAAATTGTCTTCTCTGTTTCTAGGGTGAGAAAATGTTAAAAGCAATTGCTCAGTATACTGCGCAAATGAAAAAATTCTAGTGAATGAATTTAGCCATATAGATTTTTTGATTACCCTTAGCCACCTCAGGATCATATGTCTCTCTTGTTTTTTATGTTGCCGGAGGCACTGCTGTTGTGCAATCAGTGCATTAGAAAAAGACCTAATAAAAAACAGACCTGATGAATTTGTTAAATCTAAATGCTAAGTGATTTGTAGTTTCTTTCATATTATCCAAAACGTAGCTTTATAGTTTGTACTGGGTGAACAGACATAATGTTAGGAATTATTTAAAAGAAAAAAAAAGAAATTGGAAGCCAACCAGAACAGAGAAAAGCAGCTAATGCCCATTTGCTTAGGGGACAATATTTCTTTATAATTGAACCAACACTCTGCCTCATAATTTGCAAAATAATAATTTTCATTGAAAATAACAAATGAAAGTCCTTTCAGTAACTGAGTAATCCACATTCAAATGAGATTTACTTGCTTTAGTATTAGGTAGCAAACTGAATCACAGGATGTTTCCTGGCCACCATTGGAAGAGAAGGATGTGAGCCTACAATCCACAGCAACAGATCAGTTTTGGATGAAAACTGCCAATGATCTTTACTGCAGAGAAAGATAAAACTGAGGAAGAGATATTTCTTGTGTTGACATGTGTCTCTTATGATGACATATACCTTTGGTAGAATGCCCAGTGGAGGCTGAGTGGTGTTTTTGACCTTGGACTGCTTCAAATGTTATTTTTTTCTCCAGCCTAACTGGAGTTTTTTTTTTCTTTTTTGTCCATCCCCCCAGTCATGCGACCTTACCTTTTTCTTTTATTGCTTATTCTTTAATACAGGGTGAGCCAAAAAGAGTACGACATTTCAAACATTTATTCTACAAAAACACTACAAGATATAATAAATTTCATTACGACACAAGAAAGGGTGTACAAAATAGATTTTTTTTCACTGTGTTTTAAAAATGATGTCTTCAAGGTGGTGGCCATCATTAGAGATACACTCTTCGAGACGATTTCTGGACGCTCACATGACTCGTTCGGCCATTTCAAGGGGAATAGAGGTGATTTTGTGGTGAATAACATCATTGGGGGCTTCAAGTGTGTTTGTACCTTCGATTTATGATAGCCCCACAAGAAGAAATCGCACGGAGCGAGATTAGCCAAACATGAAGGCCGCACGACATCGCCATGCAGCTTCCCCAGAAACATCTCCTGCAAAACTTGAATGGATCTCCACGTCATATTAGCTGTTGCTCCATCCTGTTGAAACCAGGCATCCACCACATCCATTTCTTTCAGTTGGGGCTGCAAAAAGTTCTCTAGCATTACAATGTAACGTTCTGACGTGACGGTGACCATTGCTCCCCCCTCCTCAAAACAGTAAGGGCATACAATGCCAAATTTCTGCAATGGCACACCAAACTGTAACACGTTCACTGTGCAGGGGTCTCAGATGAAGTTCACAAGGGTTGGTTTCAGCCTAATAGCGAACGTTTTGCTTATTTACGCAACCATTCAAAAGGAAATATGCCTTGTCAATGCGCATGATGTTGGCATCTCGATAAACGGTTTCCAGAATATTCACGCACAACTCTCTGTGGCTCTGCCTGTCTTTCTCAGTGAGTTCCTGCACTACCATCGTTTTGTATGGATGGAAATTAAGGCCCTCATGCAAAATCCTCCTTAAAGATGTGTTGGAAATGTCTAAGGCAGAAGGATGTTTGTGCACTGAATGTCTAGAAAACTGCAAAATTAATGCCTTTACAGCTCAGATGTTTTCAGGCATTCGTACAATCTGAGGACGGCCTAGCCACCCCCTAAAGAACTGTTTTCCGATTTGGGATGTCACTGTTAGGAGGAATTCTGAAGTGTGTTTGAAAGACGTTGTGTAGTGATGATGGATTAGATGTTTTTGAAGAATGCTTCGACAGCAAAAGCACGTTGTGCACCAGACCAAAGCATGTTGCTGACTGAAAACTACAGGGGATCGCCTACCAAAGGACCTCCCCCTCCAACCCACTCGCCCACCTCTACCTCACACAATGACCTTGAGAAATGTGATAATAACCTATATTATTGCCTACATTTGTTTGTTTTTCATTTAATATAATTATCTATTTGTCATCTTGCAAAGCACTTTGAGCTACATTGCCTGTACTTTTAATTCAGAAATTTACTAAAAGAAACCTACCCAATTTTCCACACCATCCATTAACTTCTATTCTGGAAGAAATAGTGATTGGTCTTGAAGATTCAGACAGCATCTCAACAATATCTCAGCAATATATAAAAATATCTGAAAGTCTTTTTCTTTCAAAGATCCTAAGGCAGGGGTCTCCAACACATCGCTCGCGAGTTATCCCTTTCCAAGTAGCTTGCCAAAGAGTTAATGAATCCTACATAAATTTGAAAACTTGATTAGTCATATTAGGGGTGGGCGATCTTTCCAAGAAATCATATTACAACCTTTTAACATAAAATCACGATCCACAATCTGAATTGCAATCTAACTTTTCAATGTGGCATGCACTTAAGAGAATATCTGGACTCAAACTCATCAAGTTTATTCATACACTTTATTTTAAATATCAAACAAAGTTGAATTCATTTGTTCACTCGCTAGCTAAGTGGAGTTAAGGAACACGCTCCAAAACTGGCGAGTGAGTGAGGAAGGCCCCTCCCCAGGCCCGTTGCATGGATCTTTGATTCGCGCAAATAAACCGGTACCGCAAGCAAACTATGATAAATAGCGAAATGAGAGAAGTCTCCAAATCAACTAGAATATACAAGCAAATTCCAGAAAGAAACCTGATCTAAATCCGTTAAGTAGTTCTCTCATGAACAGTGGACAGACATACAGACAGACAGACATTGGATTTTATATATTAGTAAACCTTCAAAATTCAAGTATCTCGGGGTCTTGTTCACGAGTGAGGGAAGAATGGAGCGTGAGATCGACAGGCGGATCGGTGCGGCATCCACAGTAATGCAGGCTCTGCATCGGTCTGTCGTGGTGAAAAAAGGAGCTGAGCCGCAAGGCAAACCTCTCAATTTACCAGTCGATCTATGTTCCTACCCTCACCTATGGTCATGAGCTATGGATAGTGACTGAAAGAACGAGATCGCAAATACAAGCGGCTGAAATGAGTTTCCTCCGCAGGGTGTCTGGGCTTTCCCTTAACACTAGAATTACCAGAGTCTACGAAAAAACTCGTAGATCTGGCCCACCTTAAAACCGTTCTCACCTCTCTTTTGTCTTCTAAATGTGCCGATTAAGAGGAGCAGCGAGCAGCCGGCTATTCCATCCCCCACCGTCGCATAACGTTCACTAAGTGTTCCCAGCTCATGCCTTGTTTGATTACCTGGGAGTGACTGAACTGCTGGAGTTTTAGAATAGAAATAATAGATCGCTATTTGGAATACATGCATTTCATGCGTGATCCGTTTCTACAGTAATCTGTGTAAACACATTGCTAAAACAGAAACTTTTTCATATTTTAGTAATAAATGTTACAAAATGTAGGCATAAACTATAGAATGTGTAAAGCCCGAGTTCCTAAGATCAAATAAACACTTCCACAAAAGCTTCACACACCATATAACAGCTTCCGTGGCGTAGCGTGCTAAGATTTGCCTCTCAGACCGAGTAGCTTTTCTCTGCCTCACAAACATGAGTTCAATTCCCCACTGGGGATAAAGTGTTACTTCTTTTTTTTCTTTTTAACCTCAAACGGACATAAAATTTGTAAATTGGTATGCACTGTCAGGTAATGAGATCGTTATATTTTCATGTGGGATGCTCCTTTTAAAATATTTTTTTAACAATTGAGACTGCAATTAACATGAACAACTGTCCTTATAACTTATTTTTTTCAAGATCCATAACACACAGACAGACAGAGCACTGCGTAATACAGAGACAGACAGGCAGAGATATACAAACAAACAGGGAAGGCACACGTACTGAAAGAAAAAAAAATCAACATGCGCGTTGTTTCTGCAGCACTGAATAAGCTCACCCGCTCTAACATCACCCCCTCCCCCGATCTGGCTCTCTAAGTAACAGCGCAAGTACAGACGCAAACCAAGTGTAATCAAGAGTACTGGTTCGATCCCCACTCACTCCTATATTTGCCGTTTTCAGTAGTAAGCTGCTCTTTTTGTTAATATTATACAGTACACACATGCACTTGATTTGTGTTTGTACTTGCGCTGTTACTTAGAGAGTCAGATTGGGGGAGCTTATTCAGTGCTGCAGAAACAACGCACATGTTGATTTTTTTTTTCTTTCAGTACATGTGCCTTCCCTGTTTATTTGTATATCTCTGCCTGTCTGTCTCTGTATTACGCAGTGCTCTGTCTGTCTGTGTGTTATGGATCTTGAAAAAATAAGTTATAAGGACGGTTTGCTGTCTTGGAGCACCACTGCCTTTCTGTGCCACAGAGACGCGAGTTCGATTCCCAGCTTTGAAGAAAGTGGTTTTTTTTTCCTCAAACGGACACTGAATTTATAAATTGGTATGCACTGTAAATCGTTAACTTTAAAATGTCAATCGCGGTTATTTCTGTTGATTAATTCATGCTTTTTTACTTAGAGTCAGAACAGGAGCTTTTTCAGCTTATTCAGCTTCTGATCTGACTCAAACAGCGCCAGTATAACTTCACACCCAACCTGACGCTGTTCGTTTTCAAATAATATTGCATTACTTCGACGATGTTTTCTGATTGGTACTATTCGCGTCATAAAATGATTTCTTCAAAACGTCACATATATTTGTCTCTTTCTTTTTTTAAAATGTGCGTTGTAGCACTCAGCAACTGGCCACCTGCATGTTCTTGCGCACACTAAATCAGACAGCGCTATATGCAATCATCAGATTCAAATGTTAACAGTTATATAGCACAGAATGGAAATCAGCAGTTCTTAGCATTCCACCTACTGTAACTTGCTTTCTTTTTTCTTCGGTTATAGTCTTGAATAAAAGTGCACTTGTTTTGTTATACTTTTACATCAACATATGTTCCTGTGTTTGAGCTACATGGGCATGCTCAAAACATACACGTATAATGCCACGAAAAGTGCATGCAGACACTTCAGTTCGCAAGCATTGGTACGACAATGCAGTCACAAGTACACTGCAGAGCTTTAGCGCGTCTTTATGTGAAAACAGCATCAGATGGGGAGTGTCTGATGATTGCATATAGCGCTGAAGTTACTGCTCTTTACTATGCTTTCCTCTGCATGTCCTGGAGTACAAAAGAAACAGCATACAGCAACACGTGGGGACTGGCAATACTGGGGGAAAAAAAAACATGTGGTCGTATGTATCGTGATACACTGCAGAACTATAGCGCGTCTTTATGTAAAAACAGCAGTGTCAGGTGGGGGGCGGTAGGGATAGATCCTGACGCGACTGAGACAATGAAAAGTGAATTTTAAAAAAATAAAGCTAACCTTTACAAATATCATAAATTACACCGGCTGTTACAGACTGAAATCAAATGTATCATTTTATTCTAAAATAGTGAAAATAAACACACTTCTCAAATGGGAGTTGTGCAGGATCGAACTCATGACGTTCTGATTCCCAGTCAGCGACTGATACTGTTACGCCACGGAAGCAGTGATAGTTAAGTCATGTCAATGTCTCACACTAAGACGGGTTTTTTTGGCAGTGGCTTATTTTTGTACCTTTCGTGAAAGTGTTTCTTTGATATTTGGACTTCAGGCTTCATACATTATATAGTTTATGCCTACATTTTGTCATTTGCTACTAGAATATTGTAAACCGTTTCTGTTTTAACAATGTGTTTACACAGATTACTGTAGAAATGCAACACATATGAAATGCGTGTGTTCCAAATAACAATCTTATTATTTGTACTCTAAAACTCCACTTCACTCCCAGATAATCAATCAAGGCAGTAGCTGGGAAAAGCTTGTTTACGTTCTAAGTTGTTGGGGGGATGGAATAGCCGGCTGCTGGCAGCTTGTCTTTATCAGTACATTTAGATGACAAAAGACGCTGGCGGAGAGGTGAGAAAGGTTTTAAGAAGCGATTTAAGGTGGGCTGGATCTACGAGTTTTTTCGTAGGCTCTGGTAATTCTAGTGTTAAAGATAGGGTGAGAAGCTCAGTCATCCGGGAGGGGCTCAGAGTAGAGCCGCTGCTCCTCCGCATCGAGAGGAGTCAGATGAGGTGGCTCGGGCATCTGATCAGGATGCCTCCTGGACGCCTCCCTGGTGAGGTGTTCTGGGCACGTCTAACCGGGAGGAGGCCCCGGGGAAGACCCAGGACACGCTGGAGAGACTATGTCTCTTGGCTGGCCTGGGAACGCCTTGGGATTCTTCCGGGAAGATCTAGAAGAAGTGGCTGGGGAGAGGAAAGTCTGGGCATCTCTGCTCAAGCTGCTGCCCCCGCGACCCAACCTCGGATAAGCGGAAGAGGATGTATGGATGGATAAACCTTCAAAATAATGTGCAGTTAAAGTCTCAACAGCATTCTCAGCATTTCTGGAGCTTAGTAGAGCCAGATAACTATAAGAATCTTCACCAAACAGCTCTGAAAATGTCTGCTTGTTTGAGTCTACATAACTCTGTGAGTCTGCTTTTTCTGACATGAATGTCATGAAAACAAAGTTCAGAACAAGACTGACAGATGAACATTTAAATGACTCCATAAGAGTGAACCTAAGTGGCTACACTCCACCATACACCTCTCTTTTTGACTCCATGTAGTGCCAGTCATCTCACTAACTAAAACACACATCACACATGCAACTGGACATGTGAATACTCTTGTGAAGTGAAACAGTGACATGTAACAAAATGACAAATAAATAAGTAATATCTGTGTATTTGTAATTGCATTGTTTTGTTTTGACAGCATTCATGTTTTAATTCAATAGTGTGAGATACACTAGAAAATGCATACAGACATACAAAATGCACTTGCAGGTGAACTAAATATTTTTGTGATGTTTTAATTCAAAATGTGAGTTGTTGACACCAACATTTTGTAAAAGTTCAGACAAAACAAGCTTATTCAGTTTGTTTGGGTTGAAATAAGCTATGAGAATAAACGTTAGAAAACATGAGTAGCTCTCGGCCATTTTCATTTTGTAAAAGTAGCTCTCAGGTGAAATAAGGTTGGAGACCCTTGTCCTAGGGTGTTGTGGAAAAAGGATCTTTCAATTAATATCTCAGAAAAGGAGTGGAAGGCAGCCATACATAGAATATACTCCAGCTCCATATGAGCAAGGCATTTAATAATTCAACTTATAATATTTAATTGATCATGTTTATCTCACTTGAAATTGTCCAAAATGTATCCAGGGCAAAATCCAACCAAAACGCGTAGCAATCTAGCTCAAGCCTCACTGGGCCACCAAATTAACAACATATTGGACAAAAACATTTGAATGCTTATCAGACAGCTCTGTTTGGTGTAGTCACAAACAATCTTTAAGTGGAAAAAAACAAATTGATTGTAATTGCCTATACCACACTACTAGCATGTAGCCTTCTCTTGCATAACTGGGAGAAACCCAACCTAATTTTTATAAATCAGTGGACCACTAATGTTCTATATTATTTGAAATTGGAAGAATTAAATCCTTGCTTAGAAAGATATGTTCAGAACTTGTTTAAAATACGGCAAGATTTAATTAAAATTTTAAAACAGGCATTTATATTGGGGAGGGGGGTGATGCCATTTTCTGTTCTTTCTTTTTTTAATTATTTTGTCCATGCTTTTGGCTATCCTGTCTTTCTAGGTAGGGGCTGAATTCTGTTTTGTTAGGTTTTGTCTCTTTTTTCAGCTTTTTTTCTTTTTTAACTTTATGATATTTTTCCTTCTTTTTGAAGTATGAAGTCATTTGTTGCATAAGGTCAAGTTGATTGTATGCAATGTTTTTTTCTTCAAAAAAAAGGTGTTCTATAATTTAAAAGATAAAGGTGTCCCAGTAGTTTATCCATCCATCCATTCATTTTCCAACCTGCTGAATCCGAACATAGGGTCATGGGGGGCTGCCGAAGCCAATCCCAGCCAACTCAGGGCACAAGGCAGAAACCAGTCCCGGGCAGGGTGCCAACACACACAAACACACCCACATACCAGGGCCAATTTAGAATCACCAGTCCACCTAACCTGCATGTCTTTGGACTGTGGAAGGAAACCGGAGCACCCGGAGGAAACCCACGTAGACACGGGGAGAACATGCAAACTCCACACAGGGAGGACCCGGGAAGCGAACCCAGGTCTCCTAACTGCGAGGCAGCGGCGCTACCACTGCACCACCATGCCACCCCTAGTAGTTTATGAAACCCTTTAATTCAGAAGAATTACACTTGATCATCAAAAATCTTGTATTTTTAAAACTGGGGTGAACATCCTGTAATTGACTAATATTTAGGACTAACAAGTAACTTTATTGTGTACATACATTACACATTTGGTACTTTTTGTGTTAACTCCACCCCTGAGTCTCATAGCAAAAAGTATTGCAAGTCAATGGATAATAGTTTCATTATGTGGTGATGTTTTTGGCCCTTATGTAAGATTAAATGCATTTGTGAAAAGTAAAATGAAGTAATTGATGTATTTTTTGATTATTAATTCAGACAAAGAATATAAATCAGCACAAAGATCACAAACACAGATTCAAAAGACACGACGGACATCCATCTTAATAAAAGTATACAAGGCTGCGTGTCTGTCTATATGTCTGTCATTACAAAAGATGGCACATAACAAGTATTTTTAGTAATAAAATACATTGCATTTGCTATTTAAATAGGTGGCATATCACAAATATTACAACTGCTTTTGTAAATCCCATACCAAATGGCATATAACAGAGACACATTTAGTCCTGTACTGCAAACTTTAACACTGAGGTCTATGTTTATTAATTAGATTAACCTATCTTAGACACATAGCATAGCTAGTATGATGTAAATGACAACCACACTCATTGAAAGAAAATATAATATAAATATATGCATTTGTAAGTATTAACTGTATAAATTATTTAAATGAACTTAATTTTTCAATATAACATAATCCTTACGCATTTCATCATGAAAATTATATCATCTAGTCATGAATAAACTGCAATATTCAAAATGTTAAGAAAATTGTTTATTTCCTATAATATTTTGTAACTTTGTAGTTATGTTTATTTTGATGTTTAATGTCTGATATTAATTTTATCCAGTTTTATTTATTTCAACATTTTATGTGGTTTTATTCCTATTATCTTTTTGAATATTTGTAAAGAGCTTTGTGTTTAGAAGGAGCCCTATATAAATAAAATTTGTTTATTATTATTATTATTATTATTGTTGTTGTTGTTGTTAAATGTAATCATGTTGAGTAACGGAGAAGAAAGTTGAGATATTTGCTGTAAAACGTAGTGGAGTTAAAGTCAAAGGTATTTACTGTTAAATCTACTTAAGTAAAGCATAACATTTACTTTGTTACTTTAGAAGCCCTGATTATGAAATATGTAGTGCAATGGTATTATGGGTTCTCATAAATCTGAAAAATACATATCATGTTAACAGCCAAGTGTAAACGATATATTCAAAATAGGCTTCTCTTTTTATTTCAAAATATTCCAATATACATCAATAAATCATTCTTTAAGAAATTAGATTCAACCATAACCTCATTTATTTGGAATTCAAAACATACACGAATCCAAAGAGCGACCCTACAAAGGCCAAAGGCAGAAGCCGGCATGGCTCTACCTAACTTTCAGTTTTACTACTGGGCAGCAAACATACAACATATAAAAACCTGGACATTGACACAAATAGATGAATATATGCAGGCTTGTTCTGCAATAGAAATAGAATCCTGCAGTTCATCCTTATATTCCTTGCTTTGCACCCCAATAAATGCAAGTTATCGTCAATATACTAACAACCCAATTGTGCTTCACTCACACAGAATATGGAACCAATGTAGGAAGCATCTTAAGATAGAGAATCTTTTTCATGCACCTCTGCACGAGAACCACCTTTTTCAACCCTCGCAAACATATGCAGTTTTTAATGTCTGGAAAACATTTGGGATTAAATCACTTAGAGATCTGAACATAGACAATGTCATCCTACGAACAATTGCATTCTAAATATAACTTTCCAGCAACACATTTCTTTCACTATTTTCAAAATAGAAACTTTGTTAAACAGAACCTGCCCAATTTTCCTCATCTCCCACCTCCCCCTATGCTGGAAAAAATATTGCTCAGTTTCGAGGACTCAGACAGCATTACTGTAATATATAAAATTATTTTACAGTCCCTCCCTTTCAAAGATCCAAGAGGACAATGGGAAAAGTATCTCTCCCTCAACATATCAGAAAATGAGTGGAAGGTAGCAATGCAGAGAATTCACTCAAGCTCCATATGTGCAAAGCATACAATTACACTATGTAACAAATTTTTATTTTTGTTCCTGGGTACAAAGTGTGTTTTCCTAACCCGTTATGCCTAAAAAAAATAGAAAATAGCTGTTGTTCCACAAAAACTTTGCTTTTGTGATCAGGACAATGATATTTTGAAATTTGCCAGTTTTCGAGAAAATTCTCGATTCGCATTCAATACTGAGTAGTCTTCTAGAATATTCTTGAACTGTTAGAATTGTCCAGAAGTTTCTAGAATTTTCCAGAATTATCTAGAACTTTCAAGAAACTTTTAGAACTTTCTAGAATGTTCTCGGACTGTCCAATAGTAGTCATACAAGTATAAAAGCACAGGTGACTCGAACCAACATTTCGGTTTATGTTATTTTTTTGATTTGATTTAGATGGCATCAAGAGGTTGCTTGCACCCAGCAGATGCATTTTGCTACGTCTGTGGACAATTTATAAAGACAAGAGCGAGAAAGTATTCTGTGAAAGCATGTCGTAAGATGTGCGAGGCCTACAATGCATACTTCGGCATGCCTGTCGGGGATCAAGACAAGCCCTGGGCACCTTATTTCACATGCGAATATTGCAAGAAAACTCTTGAAGGTTGGTACAGGGGAGAAAAGAGAGCCATGAAGTTTGCTATCCCGCGAATTTGGCGGCAACCGACTGACCACTCAAGCAACTGCTACATCTGCATGGTGGATCCTACCAAACGTCGCACTGGCAAGAATGCGCCTCAAATCGTTTATCCAGACATTCCTTCTTCCATTGCCCCAGTACCACACTGCCCCGAGCTGCCCGTTCCCACTCCTCCGAAGAGGGATCAGCCATCTTCAGGAGACAGCAGCAAGTCAGACAGCGAGGAAGATATTGCAGATCCAGATTGCAGTTTCACAGATGCGGCTGAGGAGAGAAGGCCATACTTCCCTAACCAGAAAGACGTCAACGATCTGATCAGAGACCTTGGTCTTACCAAGTCCAATGCTGAGCTTCTGACATCCAGGCTCAAGCAGTGGAACTTGTTGGATGAAAGCGTGCAAGTCACAAATAAGAGAAAGCATCACCAAACATTTTCCAACTTCTTCAGTCGGCAAGATGGGCTGTGCTTCTGCAACAATGTGGCCGGTCTATTCGAGGCTATAGGTATCACCTGTAACCCAAGTGAATGGCGCCTATTCATAGACAGTTCATCCCGGAGCCTCAAAGCCGTGCTACTTCACAATGGAAACAACTACCCGACTCTCCCTATGGCTCACACTGTGCATCTCAAAGAGGACTGCACCAGTGTCAAGATGTTGCTGAGTGCCTTGAAGTATGACGACTATGGATGGGAGGTCATCAGAGACTTCAAAATGGTGTCATTCCTGATGGGCCTTCAAGGCGTTTTCACGAAATTTCCTTGTTTCCTTTGCCTTTGGGACAGCTGTGACACTAAGGCGCACTATCACAGAAAGGACTGGCCACAGCGGACCGAGTTCTCTGTGGGGAAGAGCAACGTCAAGTGGGAGCCGCTGATAGAACCTCAGAAGGTGCTGATGCCACCACTGCACATCAAGTTAGGCCTCACCAAGCAATTTGTCACGGCTCTTGACAAGGAGTCAGCAGCTTTCAAGTACCTCCAAGATCTCTTTCCAAAGCTGTCCGAGGCAAAGGTCAAGGCTGGTATCTTCGTCGGACCGCAGATCAAGAAGATCATAGAATGTGACGAATTCGCCAAGCTGCTGAACAGGACGGAGAAAACGGCTTGGAACAGTTTCGTTGCAGTGGTTCACGGCTTCCTGGGTAATCACAAGGCTGAAAACTATGTGCAGTTGGTTCGGACTCTCATAAAGAATTACGCCAAAATGGGATGCAGAATGTCTCTCAAAGTCCATATCCTTGATGCTCATCTTGACAAATTCAAGGAGAACATGGGAGCTTACTCAGAGGAGCAAGGCGAGCGCTTTCATCAGGATATACTGGACTTTGAATGTCGTTACCAAGGACAGTATAATGAAAACATGATGGGGGACTACATTTGGGGGCTTCTTCGAGAAAGCGATTTGCAGTACAGTTGCAAATCTAGAAAACCTACTCATTTGAGTGGTACTGAGAAAAGCGCTATATAAATGTAATGAATTATTATTATTATTATTATTGTTTTGTCTGTCTTTGTCTATTTACCATGCAAGTGTTGTTCTTTATCAGACCGCATGAACGAAAAGATAAAAATTCCCTTGTTTTGTCACTATAAATACGAAATTTTCTGGGCAGTGGTCATAAAATCAAAGTTTGTGCTGAATGTAGTCGTTTTTCCATAGGCTTTAGACATAAGCAGTTGAAATATAACTCTTGGAAGCCAGGAACAAAAATTGTGCTACATATTGTTCTTCAACTAAAAATTATATATCGAGCACATGTGTCTCGCTTAAAATTGTCCAAAATGTTTCCAGAGCAAGATCCAACCTGTGAACGCTGCAATCAAGTTCCAGCTTCACTGGGTCACATGTTTTGGGCTTGCACCACATTAACATCATTTTGGACCAAGATTTTTAAATGCCTTTCAGACAGCCTTGGTGTCACAATCCCTCCTAATCCACTAACAGCTGTGTTTGGTGTTCTTCCAGATGGGCTTAAAGTGGAGAAGGACAAACAAACTGTGATTGCCTTTACTACACTATTGGCACGGAGACTTATCTTGCTCAACTGGAAGAATCCTAACTCTCCCCTTTTAAGTCAGTGGGTAACTGATGTTTTATATTATTTGAAATTGGAAAAAATAAAATTCTCACTTAGAGGATCTGTGCAGAAATTTGTCCAAACCTGGCAGGATCTAATCAATAACATTTTAGAATAAGCTTTTAAAGCACTGAGGAAGCAGATTCTCTCCCTATTCTCTTTTTGGTTTTTTTTCTTTTACTTCTTCATTTATCTATATTCACTTATTAATCTATCTATTTGCTTATTTTTACTAGGTTTAAATTTTATTCTGCTGCCCATGCTGTCTTTCTCAGGGGTGGGGGCTGATTCGTCTTGGATCCTGTTCTTGTAAAATTGATCTGTTTGTATAGAATGTTGTGTGATTTCAATAAAATCAATTAAAAAAAAAATCCTAAAAAGGCGTTTGTTCATTGTCACTAAAACAATTTAATTAATTTGGTTCAAAATACGGAACAATTGATGGTAATTAGAAATATAGTTATGTTTGGATGTGGCACACATTAATCAGGGATGATTCATTATTATGAAAGTACTAATTAGTGATGAATGGCCCTTCATTCTGTACTACAGCTTTTTACAATTACTTTCCACTACAGTGGATAATTCGTTCCAAAACTCTGGTCGTATACTGATTTGGTCGTGAACCGAAGCAATTTCCCCCATAGGATTGTATGTAAATACAATTAATCCGTTCCAGACCATACGAACTGTATGTAAATATATATTTTTTTAAGTTTTTAAGCACAAATATAGTTAATTAAACCATAGAATGCACAGTGTAATAGTAAACTGAATGTAAAAACATTGAATAACACTGAGAAAACCTTAAACAACAGAGAAAACTAACACTGCAATAGTTTGCGCTATAGCGCTACCAACCGCTGGATAAAAACACTTTTTTTTAATGAGTTTTAAGCACAAGGAAAAAAATGAACATTTGAAAAAATCCGTAATTTAATAAACCACCAAGAAAAGTAATATTGTAACAATGCACGCTATGAACCGATCGCTGTAAACAGAAGTGAAAACAAAATCAGGCCCAGTGCATTCTTTAACTGCCTTCCTACCTTATGAGTCCAGCTCTCTCTCTCTCGCGCTGCCTGTGTGTGTGCGTCTGTCTCTCTCTCACACTGCCTGTGTGTGTGCGCGTGTCTCTCTCTCTCGCGTTGCCTCTGTGTGTGTGTGTGTGTGTGTGTCGTGCTCTCTCGCTCTCTCTCTCTTGCTCACTGCACAGGAAATGCACAGGGAGAGACTGAACACGTACAAACCGAAAGGGAAACTGGCTTGTTCGTATACCGAGTGTATGGTAGTGAACTGAGGCAAAAGTTTGGCGAACTTTTTGGTTGTAAACCGAGTTGTACGTGTACCGAGACGTTCGTGAATCGAGGTTCCACTGTATTTTGATAATACATTATATCCTGAAATTCAAACGTTAATTATCAGAAATTGCCGAGGGTTCTGCCACAAGCTCCTTCTTCCACATTTTGTCTTCTGTTAGCCATACATATCTAATTCTGTTAGCCATACATATCTAATTTATTTACTGCACAATATTATCTTATAGGCAGTCATATAATGCAGAGGTATGTAAAATAAAAAAGAACTCTCCAATAGGGCTGTACTCCAATATAGTTCCTCCTAGCCTTTTCTCCTGCCCAGTTTAAAGGTAGAATTTTCTACTGCTGATGATTAAACTCTTTTTGCTTTTGCTCTGAATTTTTGAAAGTTGATTTTTGTCTTTTACTGTTCTTGGTATCTACCTGTTTTTTGTCTCCTTCCTTGATTTTGTAAACCATAGCTGCTTTTTGACTTCACTTTTTTTTTCTGACTGAATAATGTCATGGAATGATGACTTTGGTCTTCTTAATTTTTTTTCTTTCGGCTTGTGTGACTAGTTGAATAAGACACAGTATTTTCTTGGTCAGGTCTTGAGCTCTGAAAGAGCCGACTTCAGAGCAGTGCATAGTGCTGTCAATGGAGCCCTCGTACATGATGGATCAGTACCAGTCTGACATTAACAAGATATGTTAAAGGATGAGTCTGTCATTCTCTGCAATAATAAGGGTCAATTAATCATTCTGTCCAGCAGGTTATAGTAGTTGCAAAGTCACTATATATGTGTTGTGATAATAATATTCCATTATGTTATAAAACAACAGAATAGTCTACAAAATAACCATTTTTATATTGTATTTCACACATACAAACTAATCAAACTGTACTGCTTTTCCAACATAAATCCAGTCATCCATTACCAAATGTGCTTAATCCAGTTCATATCTTGACACTACGCATTAGATAGGCTTGGTTCTTTATTTTGTTCTTTAAAGTCCAACACTTTAGACATTAGGCCACCCTGCTTTAATGTAGTCAGACTTTCTCTGTTTCTTCATGATGATAAGTTGATCAAGTGTTTGTTCCATATGACTAATAGCTAATAAACAAAATAACAAAATCTTGTGATAAGGATGACTCTGAGACATCATAAAGGTTTGGGGCAGCCTCCTGTATATTGTGTCCTGGCTGTAAATGCTTTTGAAAATAATAAACAGATCAGAGTCCACAAATGAAATGAACTTGTTGACTTAAGATGGCAGCTTTAAAGGCTAGTGGAGGAAGTGATGTCATCGGGGCAGGAACCGGAAGTGACATCATCGACAGCGCCAGACCCGGAAGTGACATCATCAATAGTGCCAGGACCGGAAGTGACATCATCATTAGTGCAGGCAGGATTTCCCCGAGAAAGGTCTGTAAGGGATTGAGAGACAATTAGTGCACCTCGCCGCACCCTTGTCAGGCATGAAATTACAATTATTCAGGTCCTTTAGTTGTCTCCTATTCGCACGTGTATGACAATCTAATAAACTGACAAGTAAAAATATCATTGATATTATATGCAAGTAATAAGGTAAAGCTTATCAACAGTAATATATTTGCCTCAGTTCTTTTTGGTATTTAATGTTTGTACAAAAAAGAGCTTTTGTAAGCAGCTGTTTTGGTAGTCACAAGATATTTCACTTCTACATTTTTGAAATGTTTATAAGAAAGTAACAATATTCTTATTTAGGTGATGTCTTTTCTGAAAATAAATAAATAAATAGATAGATAGATAAATAAATAAATAAAACCCCTTGCAGGCGACCATAGAGTAATTAAAGCAGAAAGGAATTAGGCTCAGTCCCTTGAGGTTTCATCAAAGGGAAGTCACCATAATTAAATACACTTTGCTGGAAATATACTAAGTTATAGAACTTCCTAATGAGAGTTTCAAAATGGTTATTCTTCTACCATGTACATTCCACCATCCTGCCAGTGAATGAACCTTTTTATGTTGCACTTGTTTGCTGTTGTATAGCTGAAACTGTTTATACGCCTGCTGTGATTTTAAAATAAGGCAAATTAAGGTACTAACATTGCCTTTGAATACCTCAGCAGGTACTTCTAATCTGTGTTTCTGAAAATGAAAAAAGGATAGAGGCAGAGTTTGTTCTGTAATGGTGTATGTTTATTAGGCTTGTATACATCAACACCTTGGATGTGAGCATCCAATCTCTGCTTGAGGCCTGGCACAAATGAGGAAATTTGTTTCTTTAAATCGGTTGGATGCCACAGCATTTGTTCAGACTAAAACAGATTAATTTCTTTGTGCTGATAAAAGCAGTGCTTCAACAGTTATTTCCACAGTGCTCTTTGAACGTGTTCCTATGACAGACAGCAATAATCAATGTGTCTATAACCGAAGGCCTCTTTTTTTCTGTTAGCTTTAGGGATCAAAAGCCTGTCAGTATTTCATAATTATCTAGAAGCACATACCCTTGGGTCAGCAAGATTCCATGATGTAAATTGAAGCATTTTAGCAGTTATTTGCCCCCTTCATAACATGGCATCTTCTTCCCAACCACTATTTTACTTTTAGGCAATCTATGTTTGTATTAAGTCAAAAAAAGGGACTAGAAAGACTGCTAATACCATACAAAATAAAAATGTGAAAGTATTGCCATAATAGTAGAGAGTACTATATAACCAAATTTTCTTTTCAATAAAACAGTCCATAAAAAATGAAATGAAAATGAAGATGGCTTGTTCAGGATGAAGGAAAAAAAAATCTCTCCAGCATCTTCACGATGACAGGAAAAGAGGAAACAACACACTAAGCAATTTCAGCCCCCAGTTGTTGTTTTGTGTCCAGTATAGACGGAATTGTGATTATGAGTAGCTCCAACATGTTGGTTTTTTATTTTAAAAATGCTTGTATTTTTTCTTCTTGTGATAACTGAACTACAACTAAAATGAAATAATCACATATTTATAATTATTTTTTTGTCAACATATTCTTTTCTAAAAGGTCAGATATGATTCACATCTCTGGGTCATAAGAAAAATAAAGAACTTAAAAGAATATACCCACAGTAAAATACCACAGTAGCAAAAATTAATCTCTTGATCGAGAGATTAATATGGTGTATGTAAACATGTAAAAATGCAATTGAACCGCTTTTATGAGCCAGTTTATTAACTGATCATCCCTGCAATAAATCCCCTGGAAGTTTTCAAAGATTATCCAAGATTAAGGGCAATGCTTTGAGTTGTTAGGCCTGCAGTGTCCTATTTTCCATTTTAGGCATTTGAATTTTGCATGGGTGGGTGTGTATAACCTTATTTTTCACACTAAAAGGAAGAGTGGGATAATACCTCAGATCCAAGTATGAACGCTTGAAGGTCTTTAAAAATGTTTTTGCCACATTAGCAGTGGGTGTACAAGTCAGACACCTAATTATGTGTTATGTATTTAACCCATTCCTGTCACATAAACCATTGTTGAGATTTGTATTCAAACAACATTTTTATATTGTACATGGTAAAATCCTAGATATTCCTTATTTTCTATGGTCTTATTCTATATTAAATATTAACTCTAGTGGGGGCAAACCATTGTGTTTTGGTTTTTGTTTGAATGAATTATGTGCTTCTCGCTCTGTACACACTAACACCCTTCAAGTCCCCAGAACTAAGCTCAGCAGCATGGGTGACAGGGCGTTTTCATCAGTGGCGCCAGGCTGTGGAATGCCCTCCCTGATTACCTGAGAGCCCCACAGTCGACTAAGGCCTTTAAGCGAAACCTAAAAACTCATCTTTTTAGAAAGACATTTTGTTAAAGTATTTTATAGATTCTTATGTTTTTTATTAATCTATTTTTACTCTGTAGCACTTTGGGATTGCTAAAATATAAAGTGCAATATAAATAAAATTTATTATTATTATTCTCTTCAGTATTCAGCTGTTATGCACCAATTACCTTACCAGTGCCTTTAGCTTTGATTAACTGCTGATATATTGGTGTACTGGTAGTTTGCTTGAAATTTAACAAAAGTTCTTATGTAAGATGTAAAGAGTAATACAATTCTATCCCATTACCGTAACGTCACTTAGAGGATTGAATTCTATCTTGTCACTGGTTTTGCTGAGATAGTCTCTGGACCACACACCTCTGAACTGGATCAAGCAAATCAAATAGTGAAAAGATGGAATATTTTATAGTAATGATAGTATTCATCCATCCATTCATCATGGTTAATTTTTCAAAGGCTTAATTTATGTGAATATCTAACTATGAATATCTGAAAGAATTTTTTTGGGTCCTGTTTGTTATTCTTTTTATGGCCATTTTTAGAAGACATTGTACTAATTAAAAGCACAACATACTCAATATTAAGACATGAAACAAAGTGCTAGAGCATTGCACAAAAATCATGGGTCCTTCTACCTTCATATAAAATATAATAATAGGATAAAACACATAAATATTCACTTAAAAAAATAACATACAGATCCTTAGGAGTAGTTAAACATCTTTCTTAGTTTGTTGCAATCTTTACAATAAATTAAAAGACTTTGATGACTCTATGGTCCTAATAGTAATACTTTGCTTGCTTATTTTGGCAGTTGCATTTTTTTCCATATTGGAATGACTTTTTTATTGATATAGCTTCCTTTTGCTTCTGAATTCCTTATTAATTAATTCGATAAGACTTAAATAATTATTAATGATGGTTATGAAGTTCTTATTTTTGGCATTAAATTGTAGATAGATAGATAGATCTGCGGTGGGTTGGCACCCTGCCCAGGATTGGTTCCTGCCTTGTGCCCTGTGTTGGCTGGGATTGGCTCCAGCAGACCCCCGTGACCCTGTGTTCGGATTCAGTGGGTTGGAAAATGGATAGATAGATAGATAGATAGATAGATAGATAGATAGATAGATAGATAGATAGATAGATAGATAGATAGTAATCTCCA
Source organism: Erpetoichthys calabaricus (assembly GCF_900747795.2). Classification (NCBI taxonomy): domain Eukaryota; kingdom Metazoa; phylum Chordata; class Cladistia; order Polypteriformes; family Polypteridae; genus Erpetoichthys; species Erpetoichthys calabaricus. The sequence goes on from NC_041394.2 coordinate 134,384,123, forward strand.
GGCACATCAACATGTTCAGAGATTACTATCTATCTATCTATCTATCTATCTATCTATCTATCTATCTATCTATCTATCTATCTATCTATCTATCTATCTATCTATCTATCTATCCTTTGACTGATTGCTTAGGTTGCTAATCAGAGCCCAGAATGATACAGAGGCCCCAAAATTAACAAAGGTGTACAAAAAAGCATTCTTTGTTTTCAAATAAATATTCCTACCTAATACTGATAGATTCGGACAGCTTTAACCCCTGCAGGTTATCCCTGTGGTATCTCATCCACTGTTAAGTGCTCGTACACCGCCATCCTTGAGTTTAAGCATCTCCAGTGAACTGCAGGTAGTGATGTAGGGTGGCTGGAAGGGCTAAAACCAGGCTGTTAGAGCATGAAAAAATAAAAGATTTATTGTGTTATAATAGTGGCAGTATTATAGGTTGTAGTCCTAATGATAGAAAACCCCACAAAGATGATTATTTTGCATAAACAGTAAACTCTGATGCCACTTCTGAATGTGTGTAGTGTAACAAAAACTTTGAGTAGCTTTCGGATCTGCTGTTCACTGATCTCTAAGGGAAAAGGCAGATGTATCAGATACAGATGATTCCGTATAAAATTTCAGTTTGTTCATAAACGATGGCACATTAGATGTAATTGTTACTGAGCCCAACAAACAGGCACAGTAACCCATCCAGCACTTTACACTAAAACATAATTTCAGGATGCTCATTTGGTTTGCAGTCAGTTATGACAAGCTCCTGGCTTTCCTTACACTTACTGTATGAAGTAATTCAAAAGCCTACTCTCAACAAAACCTTTTCTTAAAATGTTGTACACACAGCAGATCACAAGAGAAAAATGTTTCAGCTTGATCAGGTTGTTGCATTTTCGTACCTGTCACTTCACCCAGTAGTGAGAAATCCTTTTTGACAATAAAACTTTTCTCTAAACTTGACATACCTGAGCCGAATGTTGTCATTAACAGACCGCAAACTGGACACTGTTCAATTATCCAGTTGGCCCTATCTTTGTGTATACTGAACAAGAGGCCAAGTTATAGGTAGCTGGACAAAAGTGTCCAGAATCAGAAAACTAGTGAAAAACTAAACCTACTGATGTAGTTTCATTTTTATTTTACCTTTTAATGTTTATTTTTAATTTTCTTTACTTTTGTTTTAATATTTTCTTAGTTTAATCTTAACAGCTAAAAAATACCTGATTTTGTAAACATAACTATTGTGTTTCCCCGAAAGCCCTAGCATGATTTTCAGGCTGCTCTGTAATATAAGCCCTACCCCAAAAATAAGCCCTAGTCAAGATTGTCAGCTGAAAAATAAGGCGCCTAAGGCCAGGTTTATACTAAACGCGATGCCACACGTGTCTGAAACGTCCATTAAATTCCGAGGACACCTTGCCACAATATCTCTGAAAAAGATGTTTAATGATTAAATCCATCAATTCGGGGATACGCCCATTTCATCAGCGCAAGACAGAAACAAAATCCCTGGACGGGGCATCGGCTCATCGCAAGGTGAACACAAGCACACACATACACTGGCGTCATTGTAGCTTCACCAAATCCCCAAACCTTCATGTCTTTGGATGGAAAACTGAGCACACTGTGGAAACCCACCAGGAAAACAGGCAAACTCCAGGCAGGGATCACAAGGGACGTGACTCCCTGCAAGACAGCAGCGCTACTGCGCTGCCACCATGCCACCCCATATGTGTAACTATTAACAGTATTCATTATTTAAAGTTAACGATTTATCTGTAAAATGTAACATACATATTTTTAATGCATTTCATCATGAATGTGATAGCAAGTATAAATCTAAGAATTCTAAATGTGCAAAGAGCTGGAATATTATCAGTGCAGGATTTACGTATAAGCTACACAAGCTATAGCTTAGGGCCCCCGCCTTCTTGGGGGCCCCCAAAACAAATTGTCCGAGTGAGCAATTGTCATATATACTTAAACTAGCAAAATACCCGCGCTTCGCAGCGGAGAAGTAGTGTGTTAAAGAGGTTATGAAAAAGTAAAGGAAACATTTTAAAAATAACGTAACATGATTGTGAATGTAATTGTGTTGTCATTGTTATGAGTGTTGCTGTCATATATATATATACATATACACATATACACACACATATACACACATATACAGATATATTATATATACATATACACATATATTTTTTATATATATATATATATATATATATATATATATATATATATATATATATATATATATAAATATATATATATATATATACACATACATACATATACACACATAGATGCACTTACAATAACATAGAAATCAATATAAACAACATTAACATCATTACCATATGAGAATATGAAGTAATATATAAGAAGCACATTTCATATAAATATAAATTATTAAACAGTAAAATCTTCTTCAATAATTTGCTACCGTGGCTTTTCGTTGGTCTGTCCAGGATTTTAAATCACATGTAGCTTGCAAACCGTTTCACGTATTGACTTGAAATGTGGTACACATATAATACGTCACGTCTGCTATCCGCTTTATGGGTGATGAATGTATTACTCTTTTATGTTTATTTTATTTTAGAATCAACTCCTATCTGCGCACACCAGGGCGGCCGTGGGCAGATGCGTATGGTGTATTCACTCCATGTTATCGTGCATTGCGCTGTCACTGGTATTTTCATAAAAGAATTTGAACAATATATAAGAAGCGTATAAATTATTAAACAGTAAAACATTAACATTTAAGAAGTAAAGTTACATTGAGTACTACTGCAGTGCCTTCGGGTATACCTCATTTTTTCTTTGCCCATTACATGCTTAAATGTATACATTTTTTGGTGTACCTACCCGATAACACGCGACATATAACCGACCGTGGGAGAAGCCTGGATTTTAAACACGCGTTGAGTTCATCTGCTGGTCTCCCTCGTGGAATAACTGGTAATGTTTGAGTAAAATCTACAGCGAGTAAAACGACATTACCTCCTTTTTTTTTTTTACGATCTCTGAGATCTTGCTTTTTTCGGTTCAAGGCTTCATAAGCTCTTTTATGTTCAATGTTGTACTTAATAAGTACTAATTATCCCAAACCATCATCTTTGAATGTTGCAAGACTTTCGCCTTGTATGTAGATCGGGGTAATTACATTCATTGCATTCCTAGTCTGAATCACAATGTGATTGTATGGGTGGTTACCTGGCACTGTAGGGTTGCCACCCGTCCTTTAAAATACGGAATCGTGCCGCGTTTGAGAATGAAATTGCGCGTCCCGTTTTGAATCAATACTGGACGGGATTTATCCCGTATTTTTTTTATCATTTTTTTTTTTAAAGCAGCGTCTCATGCAAATCATCCCACACGCATTTTATGAAGATGCCTCCTTTCCTACTTTTGATTGGGTAATACTTGATGTCATCGTTAGTTTGATTGGTGTTTTTAACTGTCCAGTGAGGAGGGCGTGTCTTTTAAGTACAGTCTGCAAAGTGTTGGCACTGAGATGTGGCGTCAGCGCCATACTTGAAGCCCCTAACGTTGCAGTCAGCAAGTCGGCTAACATCCGCCATGTGCCGTCTTTCAGTTGCGAGAAGCAGATCATAGAATGGTTGAAACTGTTGCTCCTTTTTTTTTGTACGATCTCTGAGATGTTGCTTTTTTCGGTTCAAGGCTTCATAAGCTCTTTTATGTTCCATGGTGTACTTAATAAGTACTAATTATCCCAAACCATCATCTTTGAATGTTGCAAGACTTTCGCCTTGTATGTAGATCGGGGTAATTACATTCATTGCATTCCTAGTCTGAATCACAATCTGATTGTATGGGTGGTTACCTGGCACTGTAGGGTTGCCACCCGTCCTTTAAAATACGGAATCGTGCCGCGTTTGAGAATGAAATTGCGCGTCCCGTTTTGAATCAATACTGGACGGGATTTATCCCGTATTTTTTTTATCATTTTTTTTTTAAAGCAGCGTCTCATGCAAATCATCCCACACGCATTTTATGAAGATGCCTCCTTTCCTAGTTTTGATTGGGTAATACTTGATGTCATCGTTAGTTTGATTGGTGTTTTTAACTGTCCAGTGAGGAGGGCGTGTCTTTTAAGTACAGTCTGCAAAGTGTTGGCACTGAGATGTGGCGTCAGCGCCATACTTGAAGCCCCTAACGTTGCGGTCAGCAAGTCGGCTAACATCCGCCATGTGCCGTCTTTCAGTTGCGAGAAGCAGATCATAGAATGGTTGAAACTGTTGCTCCTTTTTTTTTGTACGATCTCTGAGATGTTGCTTTTTTCGGTTCAAGGCTTCATAAGCTCTTTTATGTTCCATGGTGTACTTAATAAGTACTAATTATCCCAAACCATCATCTTTGAATGTTGCAAGACTTTCGCCTTGTATGTAGATCGGGGTAATTACATTCATTGCATTCCTAGTCTGAATCACAATGTGATTGTATGGGTGGTTACCTGGCACTGTAGGGTTGCCACCCGTCCTTTAAAATACGGAATCGTGCCGCGTTTGAGAATGAAATTGCGCGTCCCGTTTTGAATCAATACTGGACGGGATTTATCCCGTATTTTTTTTATCATTTTTTTTTTAAAGCAGCGTCTCATGCAAATCATCCCACACGCATTTTATGAAGATGCCTCCTTTCCTAGTTTTGATTGGGTAATACTTGATGTCATCGTTAGTTTGATTGGTGTTTTTAACTGTCCAATGAGGAGGGCGTGTCTTTTAAGTACAGTCTGCAAAGTGTTGGCACTGAGATGTGGCGTCAGCGCCATGCTTGAAGCCCGTAACGTTGCGGTCAGCAAGTCGGCTAACATCCGCCATGTGCCGTCTTTCAGTTGTGAGAAGCAGATCATAGAATGGTTGAAACTGTTGCCCCTAACGTTGCGCCACGGCGTGTGGTTCGTTTATACCTCGTGTCTTCTCATTAAACTTTTATCTCGCGAATATGTTATTGCAATCCGCAGCGGGAGCGTTTCTATAAACTTAATTTAAACTTACGTTTTACACCGTGCTTTGTTTCCCTTATGAACATGCTTGTATGCTTAACTCGCTCCGTTCTCAATTGTTTAATAAATTTTTTGCTCTTCGCTGTTTGCGGCTGTTCCTCCATTTCCTCCTACTTCGTTCTTTTATCTCGCGAATATGTTATTGCAATCCTTAACGGGAGCGTTTCAATAAACTGATTGAAAATAGTTTTGCATTTACCTTTTTAGTAAAAGGCGAGCTTTTAAGCCTGAGAAATCACCCCGTAAATGCACACGTTTAATTGGACATGTGTTAATATGTATGGTTACACAGTATTAAAAGACGGTGAACAACATCAGTTACCTTTGTTCCCGCGTTTGATAAAAGGTGAGCTTTTAAGCCTGAGAAATCACCCCGTAAATGCACACGTTTAATTGCACATGTGTTAATATGTATGCTTACACAGTATTAAAAGACAGTCAAAAATTAACGTCATTTACCTTCGTTCCCGCGTGTGACTCGTGCTTTAAATCTCTTCCTTGTTTTTAGTTCACGTGATTACGTAAGAGGCGTGATGACGCGATACGTGACTCCGCCTCCTCCATTACAGTGTATGGACAAAAAATATGTTCCAGTTATGACCATTACGCTTTGAATTTCGAAATGAAACCTGCCTAACTTTTGTAAGTAAGCTGTAAGGAATGAGCCTGCCAAATTTCAGCCTTCCACCTACACGGGAAGTTGGAGAATTAGTGATGAGTCAGTCAGTGAGTGAGTGAGTCAGTCAGTCAGTGAGGACTTTGCCTTTTATTATTATAGATATACTACAGCATTATTTGTCCCAATCAGGCCCGGCCTTAGGCATAGGCGAAGTAGGTGACGGCCTAGGGCCCCGGCATCCGGGGGGCCCCAGATCGACTCCTTGGTCTAATTTTCACGCATTTCACAGAGCTTCCAGGGGGGCTCCGCCCCCCTCAGGGGGCCCCTGGACCCCCCTTTTGCCTAGGGCCCCATAATACCTAAGACCGGGCCTGAATATTATAAATGTAATGTGTTCTGTGTGGCAATCTATTGCTGTCTGCCACTGCTGTCAGGTCAGGAGGAAGCCCCAGAAGTCCCAAACTGGGTCGGGTTTAAGATGATGTTTACGACGATCTGCTTTAATGATAAACTACGTGGTTAAAGTGGATATTTCAAGGTTAAAGCCGAAATTTCCACTTTATGTCCTATTTATTTTCATTATGTCCTTTTTTTTTTTTCTCTGTGGCTGAAATACGCCACTGTACATTCTGATGGTATTGTGAAGGTGCAAAGAAAAACAAAAAAAGATGTCACAGAAGATGGTACTGTATGTGAGACTTTTAAAATGTATCGTGCCATTACTTTGGGAAATATGCGACACTTGAATATCAAAGCACCACAAATGCATTTGTATGTCGGCACTTTGTTTCACCACATCAAACCATTCATCAAACATTGAAGCACTCACCTCGTCCCTGGAGGATCCTAAAAGCGGCTGGAGTAGCAAGAAATTCAGGCTGAAATTCAGGGTTTGAACGTGGAGAGTTATGACGATATTCCAGAAGAAGATGACATGACTGTATTTGGATAAATGTATATTGTTATACATGAATAAATATAAGATATCCCCTGAAAATAAGCCCTGGTGCATATTTTGTATCAAAAATTAATATAAGACCCTGTCTTATTTTCGGGGAAACACGGTAGGTGCCTGAATATTGTCTTAAAATATCTTTTCCTCCACCTCTCCTTCTGTCTCTCTTTCTCTCTTCAGATACATTGTTGATGGATCTGACTCTTTTTGTTTTAACATTTGACAAGGTTTACCATACTCTGATGATTATTTAGACCCTCTCTGTCTATGGTTCTGTGTTTTTCTGCTGCTATACATAAACCTTTCACAAATTCTCACATTACTTGTTTTTCTTGTGCATTGCTTAGTCAAGTCTTAAGCTTTGACAATTACAGTGCATCCGGAAAGTATTCACAGCGCATCACTTTTTCCACATTTTGTTATGTTACAGCCTTATTCCAAAATGAATTAAATTCATTTTTTTCCTCAGAATTCTACACACAACACCCCATAATGACAATGTGAAAAACGTTTACTTGAGATTTTTCCAAATTTATTAAAAATAAAAAAACTGAGAAAGCACATGTACATAAGTATTCACAGCCTTTGCCATGAAGCTCAAAATTGAGCTCAGGTGCATCCTGTTTCCCCTGATCATCCTTGAGATGTTTCTGCAGCTTAATTGGAGTCCACCTGTGGTAAATTCAGTTGATTGGACATGATTTGGAAAGGCACACACCTGTCTATATAAGGTCCCACAGTTGACAGTTCATGTCAGAGCACAAACCAAGCATGAAGTCAAAGGAATTGTCTGTAGATCTCCGAGACAGGATTGTCTCGAGGCACAAATCTGGGGAAGGTTACAGAAAAATTTCTGCTGCTTTGGAGGTCCCAATGAGCACAGTGGCCTCCATCATTTATAAGTGGAAGAAGTTCAAAACCACCAGGACTCTTCCTAGAGCTGGCCGGCCATCTAAACTGAGCGATCGGGGGAGAAGGGCCTTAGTCAGGGTGATGACCAAGAACCCGATGGTCACTCTGTCAGAGCTCCAGAGGTCCTCTGTGGAGAGAGGAGAACCTTCCAGAAGGACAACCATCTCTGCAGCAATCCACCAATCAGGCCTGTATGGTAGAGTGGCCAGACGGAAGCCACTCCTTAGTAAAAGGCACATGGCAGCCCGCCTGGAGTTTGCCAAAAGGCACCTGAAGGACTCTCAGACCATGAGAAAGAAAATTCTCTAGTCTGATGAGACAAAGATTGAACTCTTTGGTGTGAATGCCAGGCATCATGTTTGGAGGAAACCAGGCACCGCTCATCACCAGGCCAATACCATCCCTACAGTGAAGCATGGTGGTGGCAGCATCATGCTGTGGGGATGTTTTTCAGCGGCAGGAACTGGGAGACTAGTCATGATAAAGGGAAAGATGACTGCAGCAATGTACAGAGACATCCGGATGAAAACCTGCTCCAGAGAGCTCTTGACCTTAGACTGTGGCGACGGTTCATCTTTCAGCAGGACAACGACCCTAAGCACACAGCCAAGATATCAAAGGAGTGGTTTCAGGACAACTCTGTGAATGTCCTTGAATGGCCCAGACTTGAATCCGATTGAACATCTCTGGAGAGATCTTAAAATGGCTGTGCACCGACGCTTCCCATCCAACCTGATGGAGCTTGAGAGGTGCTTCAAAGAGGAATGGGCAAAACTGGCCAATGATAGGTGTGCCAAGCTTGTGGCATCATATTCAAAAAGACCTGAGGCTGTAATTGCTGCCAAAGGTGCATCGACAAAGTATTGAGCAAAGGCTGTGAATACTTATGTACATGTGATTTCTCAGTTTTTTTATTTATAATAAATTTGCAAAAACCTCAAGTAAACTTTTTTCATGTTGTCATTATGGGGTGTTGTGTGTAGAATTCTGAGGAAAAAAATGAATTTAATCCATTTTGGAATAAGGCTGTAACATAACAAAATGTGGAAAAAGTGATGCGCTGTGAATACTTTCCGGATGCACTGTACATACTACTTTTTCTATGGTTCCCTCAGAACTCCTATGGGGGGCCAGAAAAATGGTTCAAGCTCAAGGTCCCTTCCCGCATAAGTCTGCCTCTAGATGTTTCAGTTTCACAGTCACTGATGTCTGGTTTCAAATCTCATATCACACCCCAAAGATAAATGTGTTTGATTAACTGGAGACTTTACACTGGCCTAATGAGAGTGTTGTGCACTGTGATGAAATGGTGTTCAGAACAGAGTTGATGCCTGTCTTGCACCAATTGCTGCAGCAAGAGGATCTTGCACCCTATAACCCTGAATTGGATTAAGCAGAAGAGAAAATAATTATCATTAGGGGGCAATAGAAAGCTTATGGAATCAAATTTGCATGTTACTTTATTCAAGCACTTAAACATGGTTTCATGAAGGGGTGACCAGTCAGTGTTTCTGGACAGCCTCGGTGGCTACAGACTTAAGATGCAACTTTTTCCTTAATTAAAATTATTTACTACAATGTGCCCTTTAATTAAATATTCTGTTCCTTGTTCTTGTTATCATTCTTTTAAATGCATTTACATTAACTACTAACAAATAAATGTGATTCTGATTTTACATCATAAATTCAAACCACTATATATATTTACTTTTTAGAGAAAAACAATAAAATGATATGGAGACTGCAGCTGTTCAGCATCCTTAAATTAAAATTTTTTCTTCTTGAAATATTTTTTTAAATGAGCTGCATTATCGGAAACACATGGGTGCATAAATATTTTTAATTGCAAGTGCATTAAAAGAAAGCAACAATGTGAAATACAAGCCAAAAAGACTTCAATCAACCAAAAGATCTGGCAGCAAGAAACATCTATGTGAATATTAAGATAAATTAAACCTGTGATTGAGATTATTTTTTGAAGTAACAGGTACAGAGCTCAAGCAAGACATCAGCATAGGGGACACTTTAAAGTTTTCACCATCCTTTATCCTAAGTTTGGTCAAACTGAATAGGTGTATAGTGCATAATGGGAGAGATGGAACTCAAAGTGAGATTTTAAATTGTTTTGCATAGTTTGAATTGTTTAGGAGTTTGGAATCACAGGAAACTAGCTAGTGATTAAAACCTGATACTAGGTGATCCAGAGTGCATTGTTTTACATGAGCATGAAAGGAGTGGGAACTGCTGTCTTTTACAGAACTGACATTTTTCAAAGAGTTTTGATTTTCTTTCTCTTTGTTTTCGATGAAGAAGACATAATCTGCAACAAAGAAAATGAGCCACCTGGAAATGTTCATTTAGTATCTTGCTGTTGTTAATGGCACTACAAGAAGATTTAACCCATCCAGGTTGTATGATTGTATTTATTACTTTGTACTTGTTGTTACTGCTTTTAATGCAAATAAATTCTGTGTAGTTTGTGAGTGAAAGTTTAAAGCCAATGCTTCTTTTTGACTGCTGCTAGCGCAGGCCTGGAGGTTAGATTGTTTATTCCTTGTCTAACTGCAGTCCCTTAAGGGCACAAGGGGAAACCTTTGAAAAGACCTCTTTAGTGATAAAATGGTTTGAAATAAATATTTAAAATTAAAGACCGTCCCAGTTATTGAGCAGCCTGCCTTAGAGGTCCAGAGGGTGAACCACATGGGGTACAGCATAGACAGTGAAATATGTAAGAGGTTACAGGTAAAAGAACTTAAGAGATTAGTTGATACATTTCTTTTAAGGTCCATGCCATACATGTGTGAATCTGATAACACGATAAGACAACATCTAATTAAATAAAATGTTTAGGGTAACTACAAGGATTAAAATTGGTTGAAATGAAAGCTTGCAGCTGCTGTTCATGGATTGGGTTAATCATCCCTGCCATTAGTGTTAAAAAGGTTTATTGGAATCCTGGAAAGTATAATTTTACAAACCTAAATGCCTGGCACTGCCTGGGTATATTTGTAGAATGGGTTAAGGAAAGAAGGCAAAAGTTTACATATTCTTTGAAATGGTGACCTTGCTGTCCAATCCATCATCCACATTGACACTCTATCAATGTCTCTGCTCTCGTAAGCTGAGAATTTGTTCCTTTTGGGTCCAATTAGATTCAAGAATTGTGGCAACTCTTTTCTGGGTTGTAACTATAGACACTGAAATGTTTTCCTCGTCCTCTTAGTTCATGGTGGACAGTTCACATTGCTTAAGTTATGAAGAAAAGCTGACCAAGCAGGAGTTAAACAACAACCATTTGATTTTACCTTGCATTGTGCTGTACTCCCTCTCTTGATCAAGCCTCACCCAAAACCTCCCTGCAAAAGCGTACAAGTCTCCTTGTTATATTACAGTAGAAAGAAACAGCACACAGTATTGCTTGGGTAAGTAAACTCTGGTAATTTTTTCTGCTAGTCTGGCTTCAGCCTTTTCATATATTTCACTTGCTCTAAGCCAGCAGTTGCCACTGGTGTACAAAATGTAGCACACAGGAAAAACAAAAACTCTCTGGGCCCCAGGGTCAAACTTTTCAAAGTAGAGAGCAACTATGTCAAATTGGTCCATAACGGTCAAAGGGTGTAGGGTTGTACAGGACAAGCAGACATTCTTTTTTATATAAAGTATATAGATAGGGTCATTGTTAAATATGCTGTCATGGTAAAAAGTAAATACCATGCTGTCGCTACACATAGTGTCTTGTAAAATGTTAAGTAAGTGATGTCAGAAATACTGTGTATAATCAAAGGGGTATGTTAGCAAGTAATTAACATTAGTAGGAGAATGAGGCAGGTTAGGTTGGCACAATGGGTTTGGTTTCCTATCTTGTTGAATCTGACATACTTTATATTTAAAGGGTAAATTGTAGAAAACCTTTCAAACTAAGAAGCAAGCAAGCCATTTGCATTGCTGTCTGTCAAATGTGATCTAGCTTCTCCAAAACAGAGCCTACAGTACAGTAACACAGTAGTACAGCACAAAGCAAGTAGCATACACTGCAAAGATCACATTACAGTCTAATGTTCTATTATGTCCCTTTTGGCTGTGCATCTGGCAGCACTGTGGTTAATGCAGTCAGCTTTGCATTTATCTGTTTTATGTGTTTACTGAACAGATCCTTATTCAAAGATGGGAGGCCTTCCCTTACCATCAATCAATGCTACTAGCTAAGCCGGTGACCAGGCTTAGAGGCTTGACAGGAAAACACATTAACAAGAGTGGAGAACATGGAGGGCACAGCCTCTTTCATTTCTCAGCTTCACAACTCGGCGACATACGAGATTAATCACTGGCTGGCATTTTCTGTACAGAAACCAGCCTGCAGTAAACTGTGTTTCTACCCACACAATTTTTTTTATATACACATATGCTCATTCATACACATGTTCACACACAAGCAGAGGAAGACAAATGCACTCAGTACTTTCTTTCTTTATTTCCTTTACTCCCTTTGTCTCTCATAGCCTTCTCTGTAGCAATAATATACAGTAAATGGCACTTGAGAAATAAAAAAATATTTGAATTTTCCACACTGAGGAAATATTTTGCTTTAACCAATGAGGTTATTTAAATTAAAGCTTGATTTAGCTTAAAATTACTTGAGGGTGTTATTTTAAATAATACTGTATGGATGTCCATTTTATTCATAAAGAATGTTGTGTGTCATTTAGAATGGGTGGGAAATCTTATTTTTAAACAGGGCTACAAAAGAAAGATAACATTTTGATCATATACAGTAGAAAACAGAAACAATAACACTTAACTAAGAAAAGAAAGTCAAGAAGTAAAAGAAAGGCACTGAGATTGCATTGTGAAATAACATAATGGACTGGCAAATTGCATTGTTATTACATTGTTCCTCTACCGAAGAAGGCAGAGACCTTTTCAACTAATTACTATAGACTAGTGACACTTAGTTCTCACATCATGAAGTCCTTTGAGAGACTGGTCCTGGACTATATGAGTTCTCTTGTGGTAGACCATCTGGACCCATTGGAGTTTGCCTATTGGACAAAGATTGGAGTGGAGGATGCAATTCTCTATCTGCTCCACAAGGCTTATTCTCACCTGGACAAAGCTGGCAGCACTTTGAGGATTATCAGGCCATCCTTGTTAAGGGGTAAACTCAGATATATCCTGGATAATGGTCTATCTGTCAGGCAGACTGCACTTTGTGAGACCCAAGGACTGTGTCTCTGTTATGGATGTGTGCAACACTGTACACTACTGACTATAAATAAAACACCAATAAAATATAATTCTGCACTTATGCAGTGTATTGATGTAGTAAGGGGGATGAGACAGAGTAATGGAATCTGGTGGAAAAAAAAATTGTCTGCATCTTAGCATCAACAAAACCAAAGAATTACTTATTGACTTTCGCTGCACCAAAGAGCCTCTATGTCTGGTCACTTTTCAGGGAGTGAATGTAGTGAACGTGCACTCCTATAAGTACTTGGGGGTCCGCATCAATGACAATTTGAACTGGTCTTGGAACACAGCGGAACTAGATAAGAAAGGGCAGAACAGGCTATTTTTTCATAGTGGACACTTCCTTTTAATATGGAAAGTGACATCCTTCACATTTTATATAATTCTGTGATGGCCAGTGCAGTTTTATGTGCCATGGTGTGTTGGTCTGTAAACATTACTTCAAGAAAGGCCCACCAAATCAATAAACTAATTAACAAGGAAAGCTCAGTTACGGGGTACACTGTGGACCTCCTGGAGGCTGTAGCAAAGGAGAGAATTAAAACAAAACTGAGTGCCATTATGGATAATTTTGCACATCATCTCTCTGGCACACTAATAGTGAGTACTTTCAGCCAATGAATTATTCAGCAGAAGTGTGTCAAGAAACAATACTGGGGCTCTTTTATACCAGTGGCAATACGAATGTATGAGGACTCACTGTGACTGGAAATTTCCTTCCTTTTCAGCCATTCTGGTTTATTTTCTGACCATAGTGTGTGTGTATATGTGTAAATGTATTTATCTACCTATTTAAGTATTTATTTGTTTAAAGAGTGTCTGTAAAAGGCCAAATTTCTAATGGGGACAAATAAAGTTCTATCTATCTATCTATCTATCTATCTTAGATAGATAGATTTAGATCTTCAAATGAGTGTCTACTTAGAATTCCAAGAGCTAAACTTAAAAGAAGTGATGAGGTGACCTTCTGCTGTTATGCACCTAAAATCTGGAATAGTTTGCCAATAGGAATTTGCCAGGCTAATACAATGGAGCACTTTAAAACACTGCTGAAAACACATTACTTTAACATGGCTTTCTCATGGCTTCATCATAGTTTAATCCTGATGCTCTGTATATTCAATTAATTATCATTATTATTCATGGTGGCTCCAAAATCTGTACTAACCCCTACTCTCTCTTCTGTTCTTTTTCAGTTTTCTGTGGTGGCGACCTGCACCACCACCACCTAATCAAAGCATTGTGATGTCCCTACATTGATGGATTAAAGGCCAGAAGTCCACTTGACCTTCATCATCAAGTTCTTCCATGAGAACCCTGAATACAATGAGGACTGATTGTGAAGTCATTTATGTTAGGTAGAATACCTAGAGGGGGCTGGGCGGTCTCGTGGCCTGCTTAGTTTTATTCTATGTTAATTAGTGTTCCCTAATTTTAATTCTTATTTATTTTGTCTTTTTTATTTTACTTTATCATGTAAATCACTTTGAGCTACATTATTTGTATGAAAATGTGCTATATAAATAAATATTGTTGTTGTTGTTATCTATCCATCTATCTATCTATCTAAATGGGAATTACTTTGTTTTCACAAAACCAAAGGCATATCTGTTTATAATTAGATGGGGATCACTATGGTCCTCTCTTGGAAAGTGTTGTTTGTTCCCTATAAATAAGAGGTTGCCATCTTTCCTAAATGTACAACCTCATGTATTTTGGAATCTCATTCACAAGAATGGGGTAGAGGTGAATACAAGGGTGACTAATAAATCAGAACTGTGGCTTCTGTCAAACATGCATGCGTGGGAGACAGCAAGGGGGTTCTAGTTCATGCTGAAACTCCAGTATGCAGGGCTAATCATGTGCACTCATTCCTTTTCTCACTTCCTGCAGGAACAAGTATTACCTCATCCACTTCCTCTTCCAGCTCTAGATGTCCTCCGATGACATCACTTCCTCCTTTTCCCTCCAGACAACCAGCCTCTTCCTCTCTCTCAGCTACAAAAACCCACTATCTCTGCTCTACAATCAGTCGTGTCTTGTGACTCAGTCACACGTGATTACTCGGTGGAATATTATGCTTCATTTTTCCTTACAGCAATTCCTACAATATAAGGAGTGGATCCCCAAACCTTTATCTTTGTTTCTGTTTTCTTCACACTGCCTTTTGCAGATGTTGTACCTGACTTTGATTGTGAGGCAGGAGTTATCTCTTTGAAAATGTCCAGGCACTGGCAGGCAGAATGGAAACTTTAGAGTCGAAATGTTGCTTTCACAGATCAAGAATAGCTAGCTGAGGTGGTCTGGGCATGTATGTTTCCTGGGCACCTGTTGTGGTGATTGTATCCTGCATGATCCCCAGGAAAATTTTAAGAATTTGCCAGAAGGAGATGGAAATAGTTTTTGAACACTGGGTGGCCTCTCCAGTTAGACTGCTTGCACCAGTCTATTTTTGCACTTTCAGCAGAAAAATAACTTTAAAGTGAAATGTGCACAGTGGAACTTAATATTCAGGGAACAGGTTTGACTTTTTACTATAAGGATGTATTGTAGTCTGAAAACAAAGAGTGGTGTTTGGGGTGGCAAGTGTGGTGACCGCCCCAGGCCCAGCGCCTAAGGGGGCCCCGCTTTTGAGGTCCACATGTCCCGTTCGAGCAGATTTGTCAAGTTGTTTTCTCCAGTTATATTTTGATAAACTCTGCATGTTATCTTGCAAAAATTTAGCTGAATACTGTAATGAGAAAATCCGGTGTGTGTTAACATTATTTTTATTAAATTCATGCTCAAGTTTATACAGTCCACACATACCGGTAACAGCATTTGACGTAACTGGCCCCGCGTGGGATTGGTCAGCCCTAGGCCCTGTACACCCCTAAGGCCGCCTCTGCCAAAAACTGAAAAGTGGTGACAAGGTTTAATTAGAAATGCATGGTGTTTGTAATGTATATTCTAAAAACTGACTAAGCTGCAAAAATATAAATATAAGAATTAATTTAACTAAATACAACTTGAAACTCATTTCTGTTTGTAAATAAGCAGTATAAAATTCATTGTCCTGCAGGAAACATTTTTCCACCCATGTTTCACAACCATAGTACTCACTTTAGTTTTTATTGAGACATTTAACATAATAGAATAAAGAATAAAGTCTAAACAACATTAGAAATTCTGTTCATTTCCAAACCTGCTTAATCCAATTCAAGGTAAAGGGGACGAGGGGGGCCAGCGTCTATCATGGCAATACTGGAGACAAGGCAAAAAAAAAACACCTGTCAGTGTATTTCCATACATATTCACACTTATAAAACTTTACTTTAAAATTACAAATTAATTAAAGTGCAAGTGTTTGGAGTGAGAGAAGAAAAACCGAGGAAATTCTAAGACATGGGGTAAATGTGTAAATTCCACAGAGACAATGACTGGGCCTGGATTTGAAACTTTATAGCTGTGAGACAGTAGTGGGTCTCTCTGTGCCAATATATTGTTTAAATATTTGGAAATTCTTACTGTAATTTAAAAGGAAATAATATAAACACAAATTGCATCCCTTTTCCAAATTTGTTATTGTTTTCTAATGCTTGAATCAGACCTGCACATTTGACCTGTGCCTGAAACATAACAATCACACCCACATCCATAATCACTTATATTGGGACAAAGTAAAGTCACTAACCAACCCAATTTGCATGTCATGATCATGTGGTTGGAAAACCAGAGTACCCAGAAAAAAATTCCCCTAGACACAGAAAGAACATGCAGACCTCACACAGTGAAGATGGTGTCTGGATAACAAACTAAACCAATTTAACCTGCTTTAATCTATGCCACTTTTAAAGTGCAGCATATTTAAGAAAAGTATGTTTCATTCAAAATGGAAAGCTGTGGATTTTATTTGGTTTGAAGGCAGTTATGCCTAGCGGCTAGAGCATTAGACTTTAAATATTAAAGACTCTTGTTAAATCTCTTTCTGTGATTCACTTTGTGAACCTGAAAATGTCATTTAACTTTCCTTTGCTCCTTTTTTAAAATAATTGTAAATACTTGAATCACTTGTACTTGTAGAACATTGCAATTGTATTCACTAGAGAAAGGTTCTATATGAAAAAGGTTATTTATTTAATAAAGAGCTGAAATTGTGATAAATACTGATTCAGATTGTGTACATTCTGGCAGTCTAAGCTGTCAAGATCACATCAGCACTATTATTATTTATTAAATCTTTGAGAAAAAATACTCTTTTGGTTGGCTTGCAAGATACCTACTGGCCCATTATGAGAATGATGGGTGCTGTATAACATCCAGTCAATGATATTATAAAAAAAATTGATCAGGTATTTAAATTAAGAGTTCCTTGTATTGCTTTTGAACCCACCTTACCTAGGGTCTAATTCTTGGAATAACTAAAAAAAACTATTATTTTCTGAAGGCAATGTTTTAAATAAAAAAATGTGCATATTATTTCTGCAATATATCAGTTTTGTCATTTATGGGGGACAATTGGCATCATGATTTTATTGCATCCCAAGCCACAAAACTGCACTTGTGATGATGTTTTGTAGCTTTCTGATGCTAACACTAAGGCTTCACCACAAGAATAAATAATAAAGACATGAATAAAAATATTCAATGTAGTAGTTGGAGAAGAAGAAAAAGAAGAAGAAGATGGAAAACATAATAAGAATATTGCATGAAGCTTCACACCAGTATCAAGAATAGTACTGCAACAAGCATCGAGATGGAAAGTCCGAGAAACACACACCAAATCAAAGTAAAGTGCAATAATGGGCACTTTTATTTAACAGTGAATGAATCACAGCCATACTTTAAGAAGAATCACCTTCCCACTGTTATGACCATGGGAAATACTACATAAAATAATAGTTAATGAAACTAGTCACAGCTGTTCATGCACTATTACTGAGGTCACTTTCTCTCTTAAAGTGTTTCTGATCATCGTCTGAAGTTTCATGCCATGCTTCTCTCTATGATGCCCACCTTACCTTCTATAAGGCTCCAAAGACCTGGGAGTCCCTGCCTGCCTTCTTAAACCTTCCTTGGTTTGTAAAGTCTAACGCAGTGTTTCAGGGGTTTGCGGAATGCAGAGATCAGCATACCTGTGTGATATTTCCAATGTTTTTCACCCATTCAGCCCCTTTAGGGCTTATCTTCAGGATTATATGCTGGCTACTACAATACAGTTTGCATCCGTGATTACTCAAGTGTTGCTACTGTGATATCATTTGTGATTCACCTATGCATGCTCATCCACATTCTATGTGTTTGCTGTCAATCACACAAACAACTCCAAGATAATCAGTTATTTGCATGAATGCAACTTGCTTTAACATTACCTCATGTGAAGTCTTGGGTTATTGTATAAATCTGTTTATCACCTCACACGTTGTAATGGTGTTCAACATTTGGTACAAAATTTGAGAAATGGTTCGTTGTGACATACTCAAATCATTGTTATTGCAAAGCTGCATTTTACCTATGGCCAAACAAGTAATGTTATAAACACTTTAATTTTGGCTAACAGCACTGGCTTCTCTGCATAGAAGGAATGATGACGTGATTGACAAGATTTGCTAAAAATATAATTTCATCACTGTCAAATTGATATCTTTTATCAAGTTCACTGTTGTTCAGCATTTCCAAAACATTCAGCCTTTCATAGAATGTATGTGTTGATCTCTACCTGAATACCATCTTCTGTCAGTTTCTAGTGTGTTAGGGCAGCTGAAAGCTCTTCTAAATCCTGGTGGAGTTAGAAGTAGTTTCCTAAGTTAGGAAAATTGATAAAATGCTTTTACTCCTACTCCTAAAAGTAGGACCCAATTTTTGTCACTCTGAGGTTTTTGAGGATGGTTATAACCATTTCCTACTCTGAGACAGGCCCTGGTCTGTGGTACACACATGGCCAAAAACTAAGTAAAGAAAGTAAATTTCTAGACTGTCTCATATCTACTGCAACAGGTCCTTCAATATTTCCTTCATGTACCTGTCAAGATATTTTATTCATAAGTACAAGGTGTAGGTTGATTGTTGGAGCTGTTAAATATAGAAGACTAATTTGGGTTAAAATATATAAATAAATGTGATGTGAAATGTAATAACTAATATATAACAAACTCAGCGAAAATAATTACGAGGTGAGACACAAAAATAACCGGACTGGGTTTTGGGCTTTCCTGGAAAACCATCTGGAGGTCAGCCGGACGTGAATCATAGAACTATAACCCCTCCTACACACCCTCTCAAAACACCGACCGGTTAGGTATATCCTGTGAATAGCCCAGTCAGTATTTGCACAATAGATGCTACACAAGTTGCCGCGATAATGTCGGGAGAAAAAATTGAACAGCGAATCAACATCAAATTTGTCTCAAATTTTCTCTTTTTCCGTAAAGCAGTTTTTGACTGACCAAAACATTCCTGTCCTCGATCATCCTCCCTATTCGCCCGATTTAGCTCCCTGTGATTTTTACTTGTTCCCGAAAATCAAAAGTGACCTGAAGGGAACACATTTTTCTTCAATGGATGAAGTGAAGACAAAACCAACAAGCCTGTTTTAAAGCCTCAAGCAAGAAGACTTCCAGCACTGTTTCAATCAATAGATGATACGTATGGAGTGGTGTAGAGATTGGTAGGGGGAGTATATAGAAGGTGACACTGTTTAGAATGCTGCAATTCATCAATTAATATTTTTTTTTTACCAATCCGCAGACACTGCACACAACATGAAATCCATCTTTTTCATCTATTAACATTGAGATGGTGGACTCTAGCCAGTGCTGTGTTTATATATATACAGTATACAGTATATAAATCTTGTTTATATAAACTTAATATATCTAACTGATTTTCTTCTTTCTCTTGAATTATTCAATTGCAGGATACACATGTATAAACACCAACACTCCTTCTCCCAAACTAATCTGCAGTCTTGTCTTTAAGGTGATAGAAGGAAAAAAGGCATTATGAATCCATAGAGAATTTTATATTTTGAGATTCTATTTTTACTTTTAGATCTCTAGAAAAGTCTAAATTAGACTACGGTAATACTAGTGGGAAAAATTAAAGTATTGCTAAGTGACTGATAAGGTTATTCTGAGTTTACAGAGACACAGATTTCATTTTCACATCTGCTGTGCACTGCTATGGAGAATTAACAGTTATGGCCAAACCACCCTTTACATTATATGAAAGGTAAAATGAGCCTAAACAGCAAGAGTTAAGTCCAAGGGTTTGCAAAGCACAGGAAAAGTAACAAATGATCTCAATATCATTCTTTAATTACATTAATTAGATGTTATCTTTCTTTTTAAATTATTGTATATGCATTTATTAGAATGTTTAGAATTGCATTATGTTCCAATCTCTTCTTTCTTTCTTTCTTTCTTTCTTTCTTTCTTTCTTTCTTTCTCATTATTAGTTGGTGGAAACAGATATCCCAAAAGACAGATGAGCCTGTTCACCAGTGCCTCAGGACCACCTTCCTTTTATCTGCAGGTGTTTAGTATTCATTTTTACGCTTGCCATGCTGTCACAGTGTATAACAGATGTCATATTCATATACAGTATAAGTTATGTAAACCAGACAAAATATGAGCAGCACCATGAATTAAAAGAGATGAGTGAGTGACACAATGGTGAAGTCCAAAAAAGGAAACTGAAATAACGAGAGCACAGTGAGCTCAGAAAATGTTTAAAAATAGTTAGCATGTCATTTTAATCACTGAAGATGAGAACATGTATTTCAGTGGATTCACTCTCACACACATACACATCAAATACATCTTTTACCATTTTCAACATATTTTACAACACAGTGCTTGAACAATATTCATCAAATGTACATAGGTGAACCAATATTGCAATTTTAACTATTTCAAAATATATGTGAATTTTACACTATATAAGTACTGTATATTTGTCAGTTTTACAGAATAAGCAATCTGGCTCCCAGTTATTACAGGAAGTACATATAGTGCAATAGGAAAAAAATACTATAAATACATATTTATGTTGTTTCAAGCCTCAATATGTTTTACATGTTTTACTTGAGAAAATTAAATCAAAACATTGTCTGGCTCAGTTCTACCTACTGTAATATTAATAGGAATGAGTTTAGCTGTAAAGTAAAATGTCCCTATTGCTTGTACCTCTGACCACATCATTAAAATAGTCTTAACTTATTAATAATATTCTAACAGATGGTGGAAACATATTTTTTATATTTAAGTGCAGATGTTGATACTATTCACCTAAACATTCTTCTACGAAAGGTTAAGAATTTAGTTAAACTGTCAGGCAATTTTGAAATTGTTTAAACTTATCGAACTGTTTTTAAGATGTGCAAAAGTCTGAAGACTGTACTCCGGTCTGCACTAAAACACAAGGTCCCTCAGGATTCAATGCTGAGAACTGTTATTATTTTCTTTATCAGTTTTGCCATTAGGTGACATTCGCTTTCATTTGAATGTTTAAAATACTTTATCTATACATATAAAAGTCAATGGATGTGTGTGTTTGTGTGTGTTTGTGTGTATATATGTTCCAGCATCACTTTCAGAAGGCTGGAGTGATTTTCATGAAACTTGGTATACGTGTTTCTCATTGGACAACTAAAATACTGTATGGTGAAATCAACCCTAACACACCCCCTTCTGGGTAGGGTGAGGGTGATCTTGTGGTCTTGTATGCATGTTATCATCCAGTTGACACTCAGAATGACCACCAGAGGGCGAACTGGAGGTGACTGCCAGCATTCTTTATGTTTGAGCAGCACTCCGCCCCGTTGCTTTTGAAATTAAATACAGCTGGCCGGTTCCGAGCATCAACTGGATGATAACATAGATACAAGACCACAAGACAAGCACATTAGTGAGTCTTCATTGTTTATTTTTATTTTTAAAGTTGTGTTTTTTTTTTAATAATATTTTTCTCAAACAATTAAAAAAAATACACTTTACTTTCCTCCCGGGCATTGCCGGGAATTTCAGCTAGTTTATCAACCAAAAAGAAAAAAACCAAAAGAATCCTCTACAGTTATACTCTAAATTAATAAATTAATTAATTGAGATCAAACAGTGGATCAGTGTGAAAAGTACTTGATCGGTAGTTCTTCAAATTCAAAATACTCTTAATTTGAATTTTAGTTTGGCTGGTCCCACTCAAATACAGTTGGTGTTATTGAATTTTTTGTTAATATATAATCTTTACATGTTGTTACAAGTATTTACTTATACTAGAGGGTTCTCCCCCACTCATTTCGCTCGCCAGCCACTTTGCGTCTCTGCCACTCATGTTGTGAAGAAGGGGGCTCCTCTGAAACCCCCTCTTAAATGGTGATACAATGGAAAACAAATACAGTTTTTTTACCTCCTCATTGCTCAATCAGCTGCTGGCTTGCTGCTGCTGCCATGCTGTGTGATCTGCATCTTGTGCAGTGCTTCAAACTTTTTTTTTTTTTAAATTTTTATTAATTTTATTGTAATCATTCCATACAAATAGATCAATTTTTACAAAAGATAGGATTGAAAACAAGTCGCCCCCCCCCCCCCCCCCTGAAAGAGAGAGCATGGCCAACAGAGTAAAACGTAAGGTTTGTAGACATACCTAAATTGATGAGTTTAATTGGGCAATAGAGATAAATGGAGAAGAAAAAGAAATGTGGAGATAATTGCTTCCTTGGTGCATTAAGAGCTTATTCTAAGATATTATTGATTAGATCTTGCCAGGTTTTGAAAAAATTCTGTACAGATCCTCTAACTGAATATTTGATTTTTTCCAGTTTCAAATAGTGGTCTCGGTCGGTTTCCCACTGACTTAAAGAGGAGCGTTAGGATTCTTCCAGTTTAGCAAAATAAGTCTGTGTGCCAAAAGTGTAGTGAATGCAATCACAGTTTGTTTGTCCTTCTCCACTTTAAACCCATCTGGAAGAACACCAAACACAGCTGTTAATGGGTTAGGAGGGATTGTGACACCAAGGCTGTCTGAAAGGCACTTCAACATTTTGGTCCAAAATAATATTAATTTGGTGCAGGCCCAGAACATGTGACCCCAGTGAGGCTGGGACTTGATTGCAGCGTTCACAGGTTGGATCTTGCCCTGGAAACATTTTGGACAGTTTTAGGTGAGACAGATGTGCTCAATATATAATTTTTAGTTGAATAATTGTATGCTTTGCACATATGGAGCTCGAGTGAAGTCTCTGCATTGCTATTTTCCACTCCTTTTCTGATATATTGATTAAGAGATCTTTTTCCCATTGTCCTCTTGGATCTTTAAAAGGGAGGGACTGTACAATAATTTTATATATTGCAGAGATGGTGTCTAAGTCCTTGAAATTGAGCAATATTTTTTCTGGCATGGAGGACGGGTGCAAGATGAGGAAAATCGGGCAGGTTCTGTTTAACAAAGTTCCTAATTTGAAGATAGTGAAAGAAATGTGTGGCTGGAAAGTTAAATTTGGAGTGTAATTGTTCATAGGATGCATAGATGTTGTCTATATAAAGATCTCTAAGCAATTTAATCCCAAATCTTTTCCAGGTATTAAAAACTGCATATGTTTGTGAGGGTTGAAAGAGGTGGTTCTCCTGCAGGGGTGCCACAGATAAAATATTCTAAATCTTAAATGCTTTCCACATTGGTTCCATATTCTCAGTGAGTGAAGCACAATTGGGTTATTAGTATATTGCCGATAAATTGCATTTATTGGGGCACAAAGCAGGGAATATAAAGAAGTACTGCAGGATTTTACTTCCATTGCGGACCAAGCCTGTGTATATTCATTAATTTGTGTCCAGGTTTTTATAGCTTGTATGTTTGCTGCCCAGTAATAAAACTGAAAGTTGGGTAGAGCCATGCCACCTACTGCCTTAGGTATTTGTAGGGTCGCTCTTTGGATACGTGGGTGTTTTGAGTTCCAATAAATGAGGTTATTGTTGAATCTAATTGCCTAAAACATTATTTATTAATGTGTATTGAATGTTTTGAAATAGAAAAAGTAGATTAGGAAGAATATTCATCTTAACAATGTTAATTCTTCCAGCGAGAGTGAGATGAAGGGTTGACCATGTATGCAAGTCTTGTTTCTTTTTTTTGTTGATAAAGAGCTTTATGTTTACTTGTGATGTTTACCCCTAGGTATTTAAACTGATCTGCGATGATAAAAGGGAAGGTGTCTAATTTAATATTGTGTTCTTGACAATTCACTGGAAAGAACACACTTTTATTCAAATTAATTCTGAGACCAGAGACTAAGACTGCAGGCACATAATTTTGTGGATCTGATATATACAGTACCATATAATCTGCATATAGAGAAATTTTCTGTTCCAGTCCTTCTCTGAAAATCCCCTTTATCTGATAAGAATTATGACAGTGGACCGCCAGTGGTTCAACTGGTGACTGCAAATAGCAGTGGTGACAAGGGGCAACCTTGTCTGGAAACACATTCTAGTTTAAAGTAGTCTGAACAAATGTTGTTAATATAAACTGAAGCTTCTGGATTGGTATATAGTAGTTTGATCCATGCACAAATGTTTGGGCCAAACCCAAATTTCTCTAATGTAGTGAAAAAGGTATTTCCATTCAATCGTGTCAATGCATTTTCTGCATCCAATGATAATACTATTTCTGGGGTGTGTTGGACTTTGTTGGTGAGTATATTACATTAAACAGGAGTCGAAGATTGGAAGATAAGTGTTGACCCTTGATAAATCCAGTTTGATCTTGTAAATTACCGAAGGCGGCACTTTCTCATCCTTCTAGCTATGATTTTTGAGAGTATCTTAACATCATTATTCAGAAGTGAAATTGGTCTATATGATGCACATTGTGATAAGTCCTTATTTTGTTTAGGAAAGATGGTGATTAATGCTTGGCGAAAAGTTTGAGATAGAATTTGATTGTCTCTAACTTCTGTAAATGTTGCTAATAGGAGGGGAGCTAGCTGAGTGGAGAATTTCTCATAAAATTCTGCAGGGTAGCCATCAGGGCCTGCTGCTTTCCCATCTTGAAGTGACTTTATAGCATCTAGTAATTCTGATAGCGCCAGAGGTTTATCCAATTCCTCCGCACTAAAAGTACCTATTTGTGGCATCTGTAATGTATCCAGAAATGCATTTGATTGTGTATTGTCTTCTTTAAACTCAGTAGAATATAAGGATTTATAGTAGTCTCTAAATGTGTGCATTATATTTTTATGGTCAATGATTTCATCTCCGTTCGTGTTGGTGATTACTGGGATTGCATTGCGAAGTTCTTGCTTGTGGATTTGTTGAGCTAAAAGCTTATTAGCTTTCTCTCCGTGTTCATAGTAATGATGCTTGGATTTATAAAAGTTGTTCAGTTTCTTTAGTTGTCAAGAGATTGAGTTCTGAATGCAGAGCCTGTCTTTTCCCATGTAGAGCCTCGGTTGGAAGCCTGGCATGTTCTTCATCTACTCTAGTAATTTCGTTTTTTAGCTCTGATACTTTCTTGGTTTCTAATGTATTCACACTTCGAACATTTAAAAGCCTGTACAGCAGCTGTCCTACTGCTTATGCTTTATATCTGGCCCCGGGTGTGTTAAATCTTTTGGCACAAAGTCCCGTCTCATGAGATGTGAGTTCTTTATATTTTTTACTTTATAATTTAAAAATGGAATATGAATCTGAAAATCTAACAACATCATATTAAAGTTTGATAAATTCTGAAAAGAATGATACCAAACATATATACAATATGTAGGTTTTAAAATAAGCCCGATTTAAAGTATGACAAAAAAGTGACATTAAAAACATCACCATTGCACTTCCTTTGCACTTTTAGGCTTAGGATTTTATATATATATATAATATATATATATATATATATATATATATATATAAAGTTGTGATAATGAATTAATTAAAACATAAGGAAGAAGACTGAAGGCAACTAAAGGGTTAATGTAAACATAGCGTAAAGCTTGAGCATGTAAAGTCTGCCTCATGTTAGAGAAACCACCAGCTTGATTTCCCAAGGTTAAAATGAGGTAAATGAGTAATGAACACCCCAGCGGAAATCCTGGATAAACTAATGGGAAAGCTCAAATACCCCTACCAGGAAGTGGCACTACATCAATAGTAAAGTCCACAAGACTCCCCCTTCAACCAGGCGCCATTCAGGTAAATGTGAGAGTCTACAGGAGTCTGAAAACACTAGTGGCACCAGATGATTGGATGAAATAATAGAGTTATGCATATTAAGAGTCAGATAATGTGTTTTATAAGATGAGGTAAGGTAGTAGAAAAGTAAAAAAGCAAGTTAACTGTTTAATTAATTGCTCATTCCATGGTCTGAGTCATTTGTGCATATCTATGTACAAATACAGAATTGTTCTGCATTCTCAACTGGTCTCTGTGAACGACTTCTTTGAAAATGGAGGAAAGTTTTTTCCACAACAGTATCTGTGTCACAGATTACATTTTCAGTTATCACATATGCATACTCTGTAATGGGCAGCAACGGCCATTACTTGGCCCTGGATGCCAGCTGGATGGAAGGACCGGGGAGGAGATCATCTACAAGACACTACCTCCACCAGCATGCTGAAGGGCAGCCCTCTTGGGTGGGTGTGGGATTCCCACAGGGCATGCTGGGAGTTGGAGTATGGCACAGCACTGGTGGGTTCCATGGCGCCACCAGGGGGAGCTGCAGAGCCATACATGGGGCTTTTACCACATCTGGGGGTAATTCAAGGTCTGATTAATGAGGCACCTAGAGTATTCCCAGGGTCTTCTTAAAAGGAGCCGCCTCACTCCATTCGGAGAGCTAGAGTCAGGAGGACGTGGATGAAGCTTGCCAGGTGGAATGGAGGTGGAAAAGAGAGAGAGAGAGAGAGACAAAGAGAAAATGACTGTGTATTGTGCTATTTGGGGCTTTCTATTGTGTTGTGCTTTGGGGAGCAAGGAAAGAGCTCTCCAACTGTGCAAATAAAAGTGTGTTGTGTGCTGCACTATGACTCTGGTGGTCCACAGCTGCTTTCTATAGTTTGGAAGCCTCCCAGAATTATTGTGGGTTTTTAATATGTAGGTTACATAAAATCTACATCATTTGGGTCTAGCAGAATTGACTGCTGGGTGGCTTTGGGGTTAGTATGTTCAAATCATGATTTACTATTAATTTCAGTTCAACAAAGTTTGTTCTTTTTAAGGTCACTTCCCCTTATGTGCCTAGAACGCTATACACTATTTGCAAGTATAATGTGAAAATGAATTACAAGGTAAATACAAAGCAATGTGGTGAAAAGTAAATAGAGAATCATCATGCAATGTATACAAAATAGCTCAAGTGCTACCACAGATACTGAGGAGAGACAGGAAATAGAAGACTAATAAGAGTAAAGCAAAAGCAATTAACTGAAAAGCAACATAAGAAATAAAATGAAATAACCTCAGCAGGATCTCTATCAAGAATATGATAAGCTAAATAATAAGTTTTCAGCCTTGAATGATGACTGAGATCAATGGAGCTTCTCTGTCTATTGTTAGTTTGGTTCCATAGAGCAAAAGGCTCTGCCACTTGTTTTACTTATCCTCTGATTTTTAAGAGTGCCTACTGTACATCTTCAGATAACAATTTATACCCTAGATTATAGGCACAGATAAGTTCCGAGAGATAAATCAGACAGATAAAGCATTCACAAATTTAACTGTGGTTTTAAAATCGAGTTTTAGAACAATTAATTGATTCAAGAATTGCAGCCACCATGTTTGGTTGGCTATGTTTCCCAGTTCTAGTTATGATCCTTGCTTATGTGTTTTGAAATAACTGTAGGTTAGTAAGTGACTGATTCTGACATTCAAATCAATTCCGCTCAAAAAAGAATAGACTAGGTTTTCAACAGTCTACAGCTTAATAATCTTTATTACTTTTGCATTATTTCTAAGACAATGAAGATTTTAGAAGGAACAGTAACATGACAACTGGTGGTTAAATCCTTGTCATCAATAACATGTTTCAGATGAATTCAGCTAAACTCAAAGTCAATCATCTTGAGTTAAGTGTATTTAGTGTTGCCTTACTATTCACAAAATTACCCACCCAATTAAAGAACTTGCATTTTTGGTAAATACAAACACATGTAATTTTCATTTATCCACTATTTAAAAATCAATAGATAAAGCAGTTAAACAATAATGTCATTCTAAAAATATTGATTTACATGAAAAATACAGCTTGGTTCCAGCAATATAAGAATAAAAATTAATATTGTCTTTGTAATT
This sequence comes from Erpetoichthys calabaricus, assembly GCF_900747795.2. NCBI lineage: Eukaryota > Metazoa > Chordata > Cladistia > Polypteriformes > Polypteridae > Erpetoichthys > Erpetoichthys calabaricus. The sequence goes on from NC_041394.2 coordinate 134,412,145, forward strand.
TACATCTCCTACTGGCAGTATGTATAGAGAAAATAAAATTGATCCCAGCATTGAAAACCTGAAGGCCATAATAAAATGAAAAAAGAAATAAGGGAATACAGTTTTTAGAGTTCTGCATAAACTGAAAATGAATTTATAAATATAAATGAAACTTAAGAAATTATATGATTAATAGTATCCAAAGCAGCAGTTGACTCTAAAAGCACAGTGATTAAAGTTTTTTTTAACAGAAGGTGTTAGAGTATTATTAAAACAAGAATTTCTGCACCGTTTCTAAGGTGAAAGACAGACTGACATTTCTCATGAAGACTGTATTTTTATATTAACTTAGAAAAAAATAGGTAAATTTAAAAATTGTCCATAATATTTAATATTCTGATCAAAATCTGCCTTCTTCAGTAGAGGTCAAATGATGGCTTCTTTGAAGGAAGCAAGGATATTAGTAATTGTGCCAGTCACTGAGTAGACTATAAGTACAACTTTTACATTTTCGTTCTCATTTTCCTTTCCTGAAGTGGGACTAGCCATAACTACTATTTTGAATAAATTTCCTCCCTCTCCTTAGAAAGTTACTACTAAATATGTTATTCCCAATGACAAACCCAATGTCAGACTACTTGTGATCTGTCAAATTCATCTCCATTTGTGTACTATAGAATGTCTAGAGAATACAGTATCTTCTTCTTCTTTCGGTTGCTCCTGTTAGAGGTTGCCATAGCGGATCATCTTCTTCCATATCTTTCTGTCCTCTGCATCTTGTTTTGTTACATCCATCACCTGCATGTCCTCTCTCACCACATCCATAAACCTTCTCTTAGGCCTTCTATTTTTTCTCTTGCCTGGCAGCTCTATCCTTAGCATCCGTCTCCCAATATACTCAGCATCTCTCCTCTGCGCATGTCCAAACCAACACAATCTCGCCTCTCTGACTTTTTCTCCCAACCATCCAACTTGAGCTGACCCTCTAATGTACTAATTTCCAATCCTATCCATCCTTGTCACACCAAATGCAAATCTTAGCATCTTTAACTCTGCTACCTCCAGCTCTGTCTCCTGCTTTCTGGTCAATGCCACCGTCTCCAACCCATATAACATACAGTGGCTGGTCTCACTACCGTCATGTAGACCTTCCCTTTCACTCTTGCTGATATCTGTCTGTCACAAATCACTCCTGACACTCTTCTCCACCCATTCCACCCTGCCTGCACTCTCTTTTTCACGTCTCTTTCACAATCCCCATTACTCTGTACTATTGATCCCAAGTATTTAAACTCATCCACCTTCGCCAACTCTACTCCTTGCATCCTCACCATTCCACTGACCTCCCTCCCATTTACAAACATGTATTCTGGCTTTTTCCTATGGTCCTTCATTCCTCTCCTCTCTAGAGCATATCTCCACCTCTCCAGGGTCTCCTCAACCTACTTCCTACTACCGTTACAGATCACAATGTCATCAGCAAACATCATAGTCCATAGGGACTCCTGTCTAATCTCGTCTGTCAACCTCTCTATCACCATTGCAAATAAGAAAGGGCTCAGAGCCAATTCCTGATGTAATCCCACCTCCACCTTGAATGCATCCGTCACTCCTACTGCAGACCTCACCACAGTCACACTTCCCTCATACATATCCACAGCTACTCTCGAGGCACCCTGCCATATGCTTTCTCCAGGTCCACAAAGACACAATCCAACTCCTTCTGGCCTTCTCTATACTTCTCCATCAACACCCTCCGAGCAAACATCGCATCTGTGGTGCTCTTTTTTGCCATGAAACCATACTGCTGCTCACTAATCATCACCTCCCTTCTTAACCTAGCTTCCACAACTCTTTCCCATAACTTCTTGCTGTGGCTCATCAATTTTATCCCCCTTTAGTTACTACAGTCCTACACATACCCCTTATTCTTAAATATCGGCACCAGTACACTTCTTCTACACTCCTCAGGCATCCTCTCACTTTCCAAGATTCCATTAAACAATCTGGTTAAAAACTCCACTGCCATCTCTCCTAAATACCTCCATGCTTCCACAGGTATGTCATCAGGACCAACGGCTTTTCCATTCTTCATCCTCTTCATGCCTGTCCTTACTTCCTCTTTACTAATCCGTTGCACTTCCTGGTTCACTATTTCCACGTCATCCAACCTCTTCTCTCTCTTGTTCTCTTCATTCAGCCTCTTAAAGTACTCTTTCCATCTGCTCAACACACTCTCCTCGCTTGTGAGTATGTTTCCATCTTTATCCTTTTTTACCCTAACCTGCTGCACATATTTCCCAGCTCGGTCCCTCTGTCTAGCCAATCGGTACAGGTCCTTTTCTCTCTCCTTAGTGACCAACCTCTGATACAACTCATCATACGCCTTTTCTTTAGCCTTCCCCTCCTCTCTCTTCACCTTGCACCTTATCTCCTTGCACTCTTGTCTACTTTCTGCATCTCTCTGACTATCCCACTTCTTCTTTGCCATCCTCTTCCTCTGTATACTCTCCTGTACTTCCCCATTCCACCACCAGGTTTCCTTTTCCTCCTTCCTCTGTCCAGATGTTACGCCAAGCACCCTTCTTGCTGTGACCCTTACTACATCTGCTGTAGTTTCCCAACAGTCTGGTTATTCTTCACTTCCACCCAGTGCCTGTGTCACCTTCTCCCTAAACTCAACCTTGCAGTCTTCCTTTTTCAAAATCCACCATTTGATCCTTGGCTCTGCCCTCACTCTCTTCCTCTTCTTGATCTCCTACGTCATCCTACAAACCACCATCCTATGCTGCTTAACTACACTTTCCCCTGCCACCACTGTCTTCAGTCTCCTTCAGATTGACTAGAGAATACAGTATATATACTGTATTTGTGTTGTCATGGACACCAAGCATAGGCCGATGTCTCGGCTGGGTAAGGAACCTTTAACCATCCCAGCCAGGAGGCCAATTTCACAGAAGGACATGGGAAGACCACTAAAATGAACTATTTGCTCCCCCAATACAATTGGTGGCAGACTCCCTGGGATACAGTGCCTGTATCATTACCCACAGGGCAGGCTGGGAATTGCAGTCCCATTTGACAGAGCTGCATGGACAGACCATCCCTAATTTAAGGAACATCCACCTGAACTGCTTCCCACGTGTAATGCTATAACACCAGAAGTACACCTGGCTCTTGCATAAAAGGGATCCGATGTCTCAGGTCAGGGAGTCAGAGTCAAGAAGTAGAGGATGAAACTCACCCTGAGGAGTGGAAGAAGAGGAAAGATGGAGAGAAGGAAGAAGAATATTGTATATAATTGTGCTTGTACAATCTTTAGGAGAAGCCTGTGAAAGGTATATGTTAATAATAAAGCCCTTATTTTGATCCTGGGACTTGTGTTGGTGTGTTTGAGGCTTGGCGCTGCCTACAGGTCACTATAAATATATAGGATATATTCTGTATATAAATATTTTATTTTCACTTTGCTACAGTACTTTTTGTTTTATTGCATGATCTATTGTGTTCCATTTTATTTATGTTCATAAATCCTAAATTTACTGTGTCAGAAACGTCATCTCTAGCACCATTGTGCTAAGCTCTAGTGCCCCATAGAGCTGCGTAACCAGTACACTTCTGTTCACTTTGCTGACTCATGACTGTACAGCTGCGTACAGCTCTAACACCATCATTAGTTTGCTGACAACACAACAGTAGTAGGTCTCATCAGCAATGGGGACGAGTCAGCTTACAGAATTGAGATGCAATGTTTGGAGGACTTGTGCAAGTGCAACAAGACAAAAGAGATGATTGTTGACTTCAGGATTGCCCATGTTTCCACACCCCCACTGGAGATCGAGGGCTCTGCAATGCTCAAGAGCACCAAATTCCTTGGTGAGCACCTGACAACTGATCTTACTTTTTCAATTAACACCACCTCTGTAGCCAAGAAGGTGCAGCAGCAGCATCACCACATCTTTTGTGGGCTGTGGAAGGCGAGGCTATCTCTGCCATTTCTCCCTACATTCTACAGGACTATAATTGAGAGCGTTCTGACCGGCTGCATCACTGTCAGCTTTAGGAACTGCACTGTCTCTGATTACAGGGTCCTACAATGGATAGTGCAGACAGCAGAAAAAATAATTGGGACCAAAATGCCCTCTTATAAAGACATCTTTATTAAAAGTTCTGCATTTAAAAAGCATACAACATTATGGAGGACCACTCCAAAATTCTTCCTCAGACTCTATCTGGCAGAAGGTTTTGTAGCATCTAGACCAGTTATGCCAGGTTCTGAAACAGCTTCTGCTCCTTGGACTCTGAACTTCTTGCCTCCCACTGACTTCAGATCTGTTCCTAGTAGTTTATTTATATGCTGTACATTTGTTACAACTGTTATTTATTTATTTATTTATTGATTTATAGTATAGTTCACCTGTCTTGCAGTTGTCCTATGTTTATGTACACTATATGTTGCACTGTGACACTGGGGAATATTATTTCATGCCAGTGTATGCTAAAATACTGTGTATGGATGGTGAGACAATAAAACCAATTGACTTGATTAAATGTAAGAGTGCTATGCAAGCAGTTAATAAATTTTCTGCTACAATAAATATGTTAAATGAAAAGTTCATCAAGTACTACTGTATATAATTGAGTTCTTAATAACCTGAATTCTGAATTCTTGACTGCTTATACATATTTCACCCCATGATTTATACTTTTATGCTCTGGTTTGTAATGTTACAAATGAGAGTGATTTAAAAAATGAAAGGAGGAAATGTTAATAGGGAATAATGATGTTAAAGGAATATACCATATAACATACCTAATAAAGTGACCAATCTCTGTACTGTAAAAAAAAAGTTTTTATAATAAAAATGACTTTTGTTCTGCTTGATGTATCTGTGCTGGGATTATGTAAGTCTCACTCAAACTAAGAATTATGGAATGAGTAGATCTGTTTACCAGATTTAAAATAGTAAAATTCACCCAAAATCCATTCATCCTTCCAAAATTCAAATTTATATTAGAGTCAGTGGCAACTTTCACTTTGCTTATTATTTGTTTTTTTTAATGTAATAATTTTACCCCAAAATATGAAATTGCAAAAGATATTTTAATCTAATAACTACTATGAAAAGCAACAAAAATGTACTGAAGATGTCAAAAGAGGCAGAAGGTGACTTTAATTTAAAAAGGAATGTTGCCTTTTCTTTCAAGTATGAAGGAAACATAACTCTAGCCAGTAAATGTTTTTCTTTCTAAATAAAATTAATTTCCCTTTCCTTAAATAGCACAGGTATGCAAAATGAAATTCACAAAAAAATCTTTTAATTGTGATTAGCTATTTTTATTCGCGTTAATGAACACAATATAAATATATAGAATGTTTCCATCATGTCACATTTATTGAATGTACAAAACTGAAAAGAAATTTAATTAAAATTTACAAATTACAAAGTTTAATCATGTACATAATACTGTTCTAAATCAAGTTAGGATAAATATAGTTAGTCAATCTAATATTTTTAAACATATACTGTATGTAAAGACAATGGGTAGCATTGCTGCCTTGCAGTTAGGAGACCTGGGTTCGCTTCCCGGATCCTCCCTGTGTGGAGTTTGCATGTTCTCCCTGTGTCTGCGTGAGTTTCCTCCGGGCGCTCCGCTTTCCTCCCACAGTCCAAAGACATGCAGGTTAGGTCCATTGGCGATCCTAAATTGTCCCTAGTCTGTGCTTGGTGTGTGTGTGTGTGCCCTGCAGTGGGCTGGCGCCCTGCCCTGGATTTGTTCCTGCCTTGCGCCCTGTGCTGGCTGGGATTGGCTCCAGCAGACCCCCGTGACCCTGTAGTTAGGATATAGCGGGTTGGATAATGGATGGATGGATATATCTAAAGAAAACAATAATACACATTGATTTATACAAACAGTAACTTTCCTAGTTTATGTCACTTCTTAGTTTTTGGGTGGCCTTTCATTTGTAGACTTTTTTATTTGTCCCTGTGAATCATTTAGCAGCAGTAGTCCATCATCAAAATGACATCTCGATGTCCCTGGTACCTTCTTTCAATACCCTTGATATCCTGATGAAATCTTTCACAATGTTCTTCACTCACCCCTCCAAAATTTGTAATGGAAAAATTCAAATTTTAAAAAATGAACCTTGGGACTCATGTTGCAACCCAATTGCTTCAACCCAGCTAATACTTTTTCACAATTTCTTTATAATTTGGATTTTTATTGTAAGCTAAAAACACAAATAGAAGTTGGACAGTACTGTGTGTGCTAATTTATCGCGACACAAATAGACAGCTTTCACTAAAATTTGAGGTGTACGCCACCATTTTGGATCAATTCTTTGATCCGAAGCTGGACAAACAGACTTGGCAGACCAGCCCAGAGCTTCCGAGTTAGAAAGAGGGTGCTACAGTTGAAAATTCCCACTAGGAATTTGGACTTCACACTTCAAATGGAATGGACAATAAACCTTGGTGATTTTCCAAAAAGATAAGATAATGTTAAGAAAAGATCATTTTATTGTTCCCAGTGCAGTGTAAAACCGTGGGCTTTAACACAGTTCAGTCTCTAAATCCATTACATCAGATACCTTGTTGGGCACCATTCATAATTGTCTCCTTTCTGGTAAGAATGTCCGGGAGCAAAAATACTGTAGGTGAAACAGGTCAGTATGTGCCAACACTCCAGAATCACATTATAGCATGAAGTTTCTAATGAGCTAATGTGACGGTACGGGTCAACTCCACACTCCCTGTTGATCTAGGGGGGCTTTTGAACCCACTATCGCCAATAATGTACCCGAGCAATGAGCCAGGGAATTAGGACACAATACACAAAGCAAAAGATTGGTGCAAAAGTGTTCCTCTGCTTTTAATAAAAACAATCAAAAATCAAAACAGTGGTCAATGAGTGCAGTTCTCCAAAGCTCCATAAATAATCCATAAAAACAAGGTGAAGGTAAAATTAAAACTGGAGATTAAAACCAGAGACAGTCCACTGTTCCTTAAAGCTCACATGTTCCAATGCCACCTTCTAAAAATGACATCTCCACCACTTACCCTGACTGGGCTCTTGCAGCCGGAGGGGACATCCTCCCCAACATGTGCAGTCAGGCTCCGTTTCCTGCCACCCTTGTATCAGCTTACGCAGGGCAACCTGTCAAGCCCCACACACCACTTCCTGCCACTCACCCTCGGCCCTTGCAGGAGATGCTGTCAGTCAGGCTGCTCCTACTCCCTGGCATTTATTCTACAGGAGCGCCCTTCCTTGAGCCTCAGGCTCCTCACTCTGCGGCTCCGCTCCTGACCACCTGCCTCCACTTTGTCCTGCATGGGCTCTCCGTCTCTCTCTCTCTGTCCTGTCTCGCTTCACATATTTTTCATATTTAACCTCTGTCCTTTCTTTCTTCACTCACTTGATTGCTCGCTGGCCAGACTATTTTCTTCCTTTTGTCTTCTTCTTCTGTTTCTCCCAAACTTATTTGGTTTTTTTTTTTTGTGCTTACTCATCTTTCTCTCCCTGGCCAGTTTTTCCTCCTTGCGCCTTCTCTTTCCCATTCTTTTCTCATGCCAGCTCTTCCTTAAATGCCTCCATAGGCGCAGTGTCCCAATCATGCACCACAGGAAGACAATGAGGCAACTGAAACAGACCGCACCCTCACATGCAGATGCATCGCATCCCAATTACTCCACTAGCCCCCCTACCTGTGTGAGCATGCACACCCAAAGAGAAGAAGCCGGCCAATTAATTTATTAAAAACTGGCCACCTTTTTCTGAGCCACGGACCTGCTATACTACACCTAATTATTAGTTATGTTTGAAGTCAGCACTTAAGCTCTTGTATGAAAAGTACATGACGTTATAGACATCTGCTGAGCCTTGTGGGTAGTTTAAGATTAAGGCTAAGGCAGATGTAGCTTTTAAAAGAGGTCAGCCATTTCTTGGGTTTTCATGGTCTACTAAAAAGTGCTGTTTTTCGTTGGTGTAATAAATGGAGGAAAGATTCAACTAATGTTTCAAATAAAGTCACAGCAGTAATTGGCCAAGCCATATCAACCTCAATAGCTGCTTCACAGGCACAAGCTCTCTACTGCATGAAAAATGATGCCATTAATAAGCAATGCAACAAAAACAAAGAAGAAGCCCAAAGCAATCCTTAAATGAACAAACAAGCTACCATATAAACGCACTTAAATGTGAGCTGACAAACCCAATGTTAAAAATGAGGTTCCACTCATTATTTGGCGATTTATTTAAAGTTAAAGTAGGTCCGAAAACAGCTATCACACCTTTTTCCCATTGTGGGTAAAAAACTGAATTAGTCTTAAAAAAATATATACCAGCTATTATTTGAAGCAGTCATAAAAGGCTATGTCACACACTCAATGTACTGTATGGATGCATGGTTTCATAAAGGATGATTAATCCTCAAGATTAAAGCATTAAACACAGGTTATACAAGACTGGCAGATGTGTAAATGCTTCTTGATACAGTTGTTGTTTGACCAAGTGTATTATGCACAGACAATGTTGTGCAAACTGCCATTCTGATGTTTCCACAGCAGCAAAATTTGTCAACATTGACAAGACATTGTGTTCACAGCTGTGAAGTAAAAAAAAAGAAATATTAGTAACACATTTTTTCTTAATTCTTTGCTCCAACATTCTTTGCTCCAAAGATGTACAGTACATGTTTATTAAACAATACTACTTTATCACAAGTTGCTTATTACTTTGCCAGAGCACCTATTTGATAAAACATCAGGAGATAACTTCTGCTATGCTACTTTAAGTCATATTAAAGAGTTTAAGCCACTCCAATAATTTGACATGATGTTTTATAAAGCCCTGGCTAAAGCAACACCTTACACCTTACAGCAGGTACCAGGAATGAAATCATGAAAAATAAGCATGTCCATCTTCTGCTTTTTACATACTTAATATATTGTTTTAATGCCATGTGTAAAGTTTTTATTGTAGGGAAAATATTTTTCAGTAACCATTATAAAGGAACTACTTAGGTATCATTTGTGAAAGGACTGGACAAACACAGAAAGTGGTTTGGATGCAGCCACCCGTATACTTGAATTAGACTGCCAAAGATGAAGGTTTGCTTCCATGAACAGTAGGTCTCAACAGACTTCAGTCCAGCATTAGAACAAAAATGACAGGCAAACATGGTGGTTTTAAAGCCGGACAGGGGAAGTGATGTCATCGAGGCCGGAACCTGAAGTGATGTCATTAGGGCCAGAACCAGAAGTGACATCCTTGAGTCCAGGCAAAATTTCTCGTGGTTGGTCTGCCAATGAAAATGATGAAGGATCAGTGCACTCTGCCACTCCCCTGGTCTGCCATGGGATTATCTTTTTATAAGCCCTTCAGCTGCCATTATATACAGAAGACATGGATTTTAATGTGCATTAATTGGTTTAATTTTGCCATATTTCGCTTAGTTACATCATATTACTTATATTTTAGTACTAATTACTATCAACAGAGATGCAATATGTACCAGTGACATTTTCATAACGAAAACGAGAACTAGAACTAAAAATATTGTTTTTCATTTTACAAGAACGAGAACTGAAATTAAAGTAAATAGAGAAACTGAAACTAAATAAAAATAAAAATTAGTGATATGTGAACTAACTAAAATGAGAATGAAAATTGAGTAAAAACAAAAAAACAGAAATAGCATTTTCGTTCCGTCCGATTCAGTCGTACAGAGTGGTTGTGTGTAGGTTGCCCTGAGCGTTCAGTTACGTTGCGCTGTGTACTATGTTGTGATCTTGTAACTTGGGCTTACTATAGTCACGTGGCGCAACTTCAGTAAAGGACCGTTGTTTGTTTGTTGTGCACATTTGGCTCGTTGGATTGAAGCAGTAAGCACGTGTGGTTGACGATGATGAGTTTTCCACAGATATTTGCGGGAAGAAAGCGAGGAAGTAACATGTGGAAATACTTTAATTACAGGGCAGATGATAATAAAAACAAATGTAGCGTGCAAGAAGAAGAAAAGAGTCTCACAGTTTCAGCGTAGGACCAGCTGGATTAGTGCTTAGTACAGCACTTCTCTGGTACCAGGACTGCACTTCATACAGGGACATGCGGTCTCAACTGTCATCATGAAAAGTAAAAAAACTAATAATGATAACATAAAATAAACTTGTCCACTGGTCTGTGCTACAAATTTGTTTTCTGTATAATTCTAATAATTTTGATTATTTTTATAGTCAAAATCGCTGAATTTGTGCATTTCCTGACCAAATACAGGGGAGAAATGTGAGATGCTGCAGCGACGAGCCTCACCTCACCACGGACTGCACTGTCTCTCACACACCGGGTTGATGCATGCAATTGGTGCGTGACTTTTGCTGTCTCTCTGTATGTCACCAATCTGATATTTGCAGACACGTTTATTATACACCCTGACTTTCCACAGTCTTGCTAATATCTTTAATGAATGTGTGTGATATATATTTAGTCTTGCTGATCGGACATACAACCGCAGTGAAAAGGCACAAGTTGAGGCAGACAGTACCGTGCTGAACTGAACGGGGCAGAGGTGAGACCAGCAGGTGCTTGTTGCTGCCGTTTTTCTACACGCTTTGGTGTGTCATACCACTGGGGGGTGGGGCGGGTTCCCAAAAGAGTTCAGAAACCTCACAACTTATTACCAATATTTAAATGGGATTTTGCCCATTTTAACTTTCTTTTGCTTGGAATGCAGATCTGTGCTGGTACTTTTTCACATTTTGAGTAAAGTATAAATAAAAAAATAAAACTGCACTGTCTGTGTTATGTATTGTGTTACATTGTCTGTGTTATGTATTTATAAGGATTCTACACATTATTAGTTTGCTTTTATTTATTTCAGAAAGTTTTTTTTTTTTGTATGTTGTTGCTGTTGATGTCATTGGTTCATACACCAACATGTAATGGCATTGATAGTGTTATAAATCTCATTGTCAAATACAACTACTCTTCAAAATTTTATTTTTAAGAATGGCTTATTTTTCTTTTTTTTCCTTCGGGGCTGTTTCTGATACAGTTTTCTGTCTAAGTGTGAATATTTGTCCATCTTTCCATCTGTCTGTCTCATGCTGACTGGAGACACATACGTATAATCACTAAGACAGGTTGAAATCTAAGTAATCAATGTAGACATTTATAGTGCATCATGCAATGCATATGTCTCTATTATGTGCCATTTGGTACAGGATTCATAAAATCAGTGTTACTGTTTGTGATGCACCATAGTGTGAGAGATGGCCAGCAGCTCAGCCCAGCCAGTACACCCATTAAATGGAAGGATGGGGAAGGCAGTTACTTGTGGACACTGCCTCCCCCAAAACGCTAGATGGCAGCTCTCCACCCTACAGGGAATCCTGGGACTTGGAGTTTGGTTTCTCAGCCCAGTTGGGTGCCATGGGGGCCACCAGGGGGTGCTGTGAAAGGACCTGGGGAGTCATGCTTTCCTTATAGCCCAGAAGTACGAGGAAGTCATGAGGACAGAAGCCCAGAAGTACTTCAGGGTTGATTAAAGAACTTGAGTTCTCCATCTGACCCGGATGGAAGGACAGAAGTACTTCCGGGTTGGGCACTATTTAAAAGACTGCTGAAGACCAAGTAAGCGAGCCAGATTCGGGTGGAGGTGGACAAAGCTTGCTGGGAGATGTGGAGGAGAAAGAGAGAGAAGAATATTTGTCTTATTATGCTTATTTGATTGTCTTTGGTGGTGGTGGTGCTTGGGGAGCACTGTTTAAAGAAGAAAAAGAATAAAAACAAGTTCTTAGTGCTTTTATGTAGTGTCCTGCATGTCTGTCTGTTGGGTATAAGGGGCAACGGTGACCCCTTGCGAACACAATAGCAACCAGACGGACACACACAAAGACAGACATACAGACATTTATCCTTTGTAAAAGATAATGAGAACACATAATGGCTTAGAGTACCATCTGGCAAACCCTGTATATTATGGAGCATAACAAAAAACAGTTTAACGTGTAGCGCCAAAAATTTCTGACATGAGTCTAACATTAGACTGGAGAAAGATGCAAGTGGTGCTGGTTGTGAAGGTGGTGAGGTACAAGGGAACAGGTTCAGGTGTCTCAGAAATGTAAGTGATGTCATATGCCCTCAATTTGTTGGCTTCCAGAACTGCAGAGGAAAGGAGAGGAGAAGTGTTATAAAGCAGTGTCAATCCATGGTCCTGGGTGGAATTATTAGTTGACAAGCCCTGAAACTGTAACCCAGGCACGCGTGTGTGATACCTTCTATTAAAGTGGACACACATATTTGGAAGTATTCTCCTTTTCAAGCATTTACATTTATGTTTTGTTCAGTCTGTACTTCTGTGCAGGCACAAAGCCAGCAAAATTGGCAAAGTTGACTTCATAATCGTAAATAACAAACATGAAACAAAAAGGACATAAACTGCCAAAATGGATCCTCCTCCACTGAGACCTTGAGCAAGTCCCTTAACCTGAAAAAAATTGTATAATGGCTGACCCTGCTTCTTAGCTCCAAAGGTCATGTGAAAAGGCAGTTTCCCCTTGGGGATTAAAAACAGAAAATTATCTCACCTTGTGAGACTTAAAAGTAGATAAAAACTCTTTATTTCACTTAGTACCTTTAATAAAGAACACAGCCGTAAAGGATTCAGCATTAGTATCAATTAAATACAGTGAATAGTGCTTGGTAGTTAAGCTCAATAATGCTGCACTGTGCTAAAGATGAAAATCATTTTGTTACATTCGCAGTTTCTTAAAGATTTTGTGCTCTTTTTATTCTGCCTTACAGAATGGAGTATATGGAGTGCCAGCACTTTATGTGGAAGTATTATGTGGAAGGCTTGCATTCAGCATGACAGTTTAGTAAATCAGGTTGCCACGAAATCACCTCCACGTTCATCATTAATTTCCTGTGTTGCACTGATAGGCACCTGGCAGTCTCACCTTGCTGCCATGCTCAGCTTATATATATTACACCATAGTAGTCGCTATGCACAGTGATGAGGCAACCCACTGGCTGCCTTTTGTAAATTGCCTCATACCAGAAAGACAGCATGTTGGCACCAGAGGGCAGCTGGAAAATAATATTTTTATTTCTTTACTATTCCTGAATAGATAGGGAGTAAAATCATGCTTTTTGTAAACAGGGACTCATAAACAGTTATATGATGGATGCAGCAAGATAAATAAGTAAATAGAAAATAGAATAATGCAAAGAAACAGGTGTGTGGCTTAATAACTTAGTGAAAGTGCAGAAATTCTGCAGTCAGCATCTTTGTATTTCTCATTGAACAAATGGGAACAAATACAGCTTTAACAACAGGGCGAATCTCCAGGGACTGACTGAAATGTTCCCATTACTTCTTTTAAACTCACACATGAGGAGTACAGTACAACCGAAAATCTGTAGCAAGTAAAATGTTATTCCTGGATTCCATACAAATGACACTGCAAAACAGAATACTTTATAAATGGATGTTTTATAGTACTTTAAAAATCAAAGTAACCCTGCTCACTCTCTTTTGCAGTTCCAGTGACACCTTTGTGGGGAACAGCTTTTGGGAACACTTCTCCTTAAAGCATTAGACCCACCATATAGTCAAATATTAATGCCTTTAAATGTAAACCTGTGGCACAATCTGAGTTGGTCTGACTTCATCTTACTGCCACCTATAAGCCTGTATTGACAGCAGTTGGTCTTTATTATCTAAGCCAGGCATTTTTATGTGTGTTTGGGTATTTGTAGTACATTTTTATCATATATATATATATATTTTTGAGCTTCTGTAAAATTTTAATATCCCTTTGGGGGGGAATAAATAAAGTATTATCTATCTCAAATGCACAGCTTCATTTCCTGTAGACTACAGTTATATGTTACACCTCGGTCACTATTCAAGTTGGTCTATCTTTACAATTATAAACCTTTTCAAATGTGCATTTCATACTGTAGTTACAATGCACATGCAACCAGGACTATAATCCAGTAACTGAAGACTTCATCCAGGTATGACTGTCACTGTAACGTATTTCTTACAACTTTTTAGATGTTTAAGATGTTGTCACTAAAAATTTAACAAGTTACAAAGAAGCCTGTCCTCTTTCTGGTCACCTACCTTTCATCTGCATTCTATCAGGTGTCCTGCCTTCAGTTCATCATCTGTTCTGCTCTCTTCTTAGCTACTTTATTGTGTGAATTTATACAGCTTACTTCTTTAGTGGCCTTGTACCAGTCATATATGTCTGGGCTCATAATGTTAATATCTTTCAATTCCCTGGTCTTCTTCCTGGAGGGGTGCTCATGCTCCTTAAACCTGTCCATCCTCAGGAGGCTCATAAATTCTACCCATCATTGTCCTTGATATTCAGAGCTCATACAACTAAATCCATGCTCCTGACATCACAGATATAATATCAAAGCAGCAGCTTACCATTCAGCGACATTGACCGTAAACTACATCAGAAACGCCAGTGTAACTGCATTTGTTAAGGGTTTCCAAATAGTTCAAAATGGCTGAAATGTAGCTACCACAAAGGCATTCCAGCAGTAGTATGACTTCTTGACTAAAAAAAAAAACTCTACAGTCAAATTATATTTTTTTAAAGATTTTAATGAAATTCAAAGCAAACAATTTACACAAAAATAAGGAAAAAGGTTGATAATACTCCCCAAAAACAGGAAAAAAGGGAAACGTCTTGTCTATGGTAAGTATTATAACAGCCATTTGCTAGTTATTTAAGTTATATGAATGTTTTTAATAATATTAGTGTATAATCTATGGGAGGTTCCTATAACCCCTATAAGTTGAATTGAATTGGTATATTCTAACTATTGTTAGAAGGCATGTGTAAGGCGTAGAGGGCACATGGTTTTAAACCGTGCGTTGCGTGTTTTGTGTGTCAAGTAACATGAAAGACAAAGTACTTAATTGAATGTGCTGCGCCGTACGTTTAAAGCATACAGAAGAAGAAGTAAAGAATCTTTAAGTATAGAAACAACTAAAGTTTTACAAGAAAAGCTAAGTTTAGAGAAGATAAAGATTTTCTAGTTTTTTGCCTTTTATTCTACGTATGTAACAACGTTTTTCTTTATTCTTGTGTGGATTGTTTGCTTTGAATTTTCACTAAATATTTTTAACACAAACTTTTGGACTGAGAGATTTCTTTCGGCATGCGTTTTACCTGTGCTAGAATGCACCTTACACTCCTGCAGCTGCAAGTATATAGGTTACATTTCTTAAGGTTTCTATCTTTTATCACATACACTAGGACCTGCATACATAATGGTCAGAAAACCATATGCCCATAATTCCTTCTCTAACAAGTCATGTTTTTTCCTAGCTGTCTAACTTCAATCTATCACACGGAGCTAACATTAAGAACATTCCATTGCATTTATCTTATAGGGGTGGGACAGAATCCTCCATTAGTAATATTAAAGCTACATTATATTCAAGTTCAAACTAGGCAAACTCTACGGTAAATTCACCATTAACATTCACTTAAATGATTTGGCTCTTACAGGCAGCTTCGCAATCAGCGGAGGTGGAGATCTCGACGAAGCACTTCTGTACAAGAAGACATAGAATGTCTCAACTCCTGCCACAAATTGAACACCTTGAAGCCACACATAACTAAAGTTGTTATCAGTGGCGGCATTCCTGAAAAACTCTGGGGATTATAGCAAAATTGCTTGAAATACGGTAAATCACAGCAGTTATTATCAATGAAACAAGCCTTTCTACGGACTTTGAACTTAAAATTCTTAAGAGCCTTTTTACCCTTTTTCAGTACATATGCTTACTGTCAGAAAGCCATTTCTTTCTTTTAAGCAATTAGTTCAAACTCGTAATTTTAAAGACGTTGTATAGACATTTATTGCAGCATACATACAGTATATCACTGTGACAGAGTGAAACAATATGCATTATGTTGTGCATTTCTGAACACAGTTCATTTCTCTTGAACATTTCTTATTCTCCATTACAATGATACACCCTTTATTTTTATTAGAAAGTAAGAGGAAGATAAACAAAAGCAAGTTCTCAAGACTTAATCCTAAAGTGATCTGATGTTATGTTTTTCATTTGTTAATGTTCATAGTTTAAAATTAATGCTTATAACAAAATCATTTTACTAAAATAACATTTTTCACATGAATCAATGTCTCTTAGTATTCATTTTGGATCATCTTGTACTGTAATTACTTGGTGCTTACAGTACCCTACTATCATTACAACTTACAAAATTTTACTTTTTTTTGTTTGACTTACACCACAATCTTGTTTGCTTTAAACCTGTGTTACAGTGGCACATGTTGTGGATGGTGCTATTTAAAATGAAGAATAATTGTTCTTGCATAGACAGATATTTTAACATTTTTTATTTTACATCAAAAAGTGATTTGATGGTAACCGAATTTTCACAAGAAATGTCCTTTTTAAAGTTGTTAAGACAATACTGCAATACTGCAAAGAAAAGATTTGATGATGACAAACTGTTCAGCCCAATCCTATTTAAGTATTTCACAGTTAAAGCTTACTAAAAGTACTACTATCAATGTGCTACTTGGTAGTGTATTCAATTTTTCTAGCACTTGAATGAAAGTTATAATTTACCAGCCAGCATTTTCCTTTCATTATTCTTGTTCAGTAAGAATTCCCTAAATCATTCCTTACTAATCTTAAATACTTCTATTATGTTGACTCTTAGTCTCTCTTTGCTTCAACTGAATAAAAACACCTAATTTAATCTCACTTTTTAGCTCATGGACAGGATTAGAAATGAGTACATTAGAGAGTCAGCTCACATTGGATGGTTTGGAGACAAAGTCAGAGAGGTGAGATTGCATTGGTTTGGGCATGTGCAGAGGAGAGATGCTGGGTATATTGGGAGAAGGATGCTAAGGATAGAGCTGCCAGGTAAGAGGAAAAGAGGAAGGCCTAAGAGAAGGTTTATGGATGTGGTGAGAGAGGACATGCAGGTGATGGGTGTAACAAAACAAGACTTCAAAACTGCATTGTACAGGTTAAGAATAAACAACTTTCACTTGCACTCCACACAGCAACTTAACATCCTATTAGCTTTCTTAATTGCTTCTATAGTCTGGATGTGGACACTTCCATGAATTGCCCCAACATGGTTGATCATGGATATTCGCAAGTGTTTTATCATTCTGAGAGTTTTGGGGTGACCCTCTCCTAAGTTTGTTATATAGATATGTCCTTCACCCCTTTGTAACTTGTTCAATTCGGAGTCCTCATACCCTCATGCTCACCTGGCTGCAAAGATAAAAACTTACACCTGGGACTCAAGTCCAACATAAAGCAGAGTTGACTGCTACAGTGACTCCATGTCCCCCTTTCCCGTACTCTATAGACTCCAAATGGCAAAATGGAACAAGAAGTGGTGGCTCTGAGGCTAAGGATCTGCGCTGGTATCCAAAAGGTTGCCGGTTCGAATCCCCGCCACTGCCAAAAAAGAGATCCTACTCTGCTGGGCCCTTGAGCAAGGCCCTTAACCTGTAATTGCTCCAGGGGCGCTGTATGATGGCTGACCCTGCGCTCTGACCCCAAGGGGTATGTGAAAACTAACAAATTCCTAATACAAGAAATTGTATAAGGCGAAATAAAGAACAAAAAAAAAAAAAAAAACTTGAGGTTTAGATACTGTATTCAGTCATTATAGTCTCCCTTAACATTCCTGATATTTTCAAAAGTAGAAGCAAATCAAATGAATGTGACAGCAGCTGTCATAGATGATGCTGAATGACACACTCAGTCTCTTAAGGTCTTACGGTATGCTCTTGAGGACTGTGTTCTTCCTTCTTCCATCTGCTGCTTCTTCTGCTTCTAGCTTGAAGCTGTTCATCTGATGAAGCTTGTCTGGGCCAAGAGGAACAATCCAAGCCCCTCTCTGTTATGTTATTTTGGCAGACCTTATCAGTATATTTTATAAATTAAAGGTACTCAATGGTTCAAGAGTTTCACTTTTGTACAAGTGGACAATAAGACCAGAAAATTTTAATTAGAACCTAACTTTTCCTAAAATATATTTCTTCTTGCTGCACAAAGTATTTTTCTTTGCAAGCTTCTCTTCTGCAGAAATTTCCCTCTCTACTAACATTTCTGGTTTTATGTGCTTTAACAGAGATCAGAAGTTCAAGTAAAAGTAAAAAGAAAGAGCTTACACTTTTATAATTCACCTATCATCTAGAAAATACTTTAAATAAATTATTTTATTGTTCCCTACCAGTGAGCTTGCACTTAGGTTCTGCCTTGTGCAACGCTGCTGGCATCAGGGACATTTGAAAAATGAATGGATATTTAACATTACGTGCAGCAAAGTGATTTTACTTCACAGGTGTTTAAGACATATTGGACCCTTTGTAGGATTTACATTTACACTTACATCCAACTACAGTTTTGAAGTTAGGGAAACATAGACACAATGTGTAAAGTGATAAATCTACCAAATACAGAATTTCTGGTCAAATTCACATATCAAAATTCTTATTCCCATTACTGATCCAATATTGATCTTGCAGTGTGGTCGTGCCCATAAAAGAAAAAGTCATAAAATGGTACTGATCATGACTGAAGCGCAACGAAGCCACCAAAATGCATTGAAACACAATCAACTGAAAACTAATTAAATAATAACAAATAATACTGACAGGGACATAGACACTAAATTTGGCATGGAATGGTAAAGGGCAGTAAGTTCTGCATATACTTTATACTGAGTGCAAGTACAAGAAAAGGTGAGCAGAAAGAAATTACATTTCCAGACAAGTCGCCCAGTAGTGTTCAGATGTTCCAGAAACTTTTGGAGTTTCAGCACTGGAAAGTATTGGCAGGAAGTCACAAGGCCTCCTGGCCAACCGGTGGAAGCCTATAGTCACAAACAGAAGCTTACAGCCATTCTGCATATTTAAGGCACTAAGAGAGCATTTGCCTACACAAGTAGTAGAACACAATACCTGACTTTACAAAAGTATGTAGCTGAGATTCATATACACCAATGTCCTCTACAGTGTGGTGTCCTTCTAGTTACAGTATGAATACCCCTGTTACCTGAAAGTGATTTAGCAACTTGACTGGAAATGCCCTTGAGAAGGGGGTTCAATGTTATGCAATGGCAGAGTGCAGATTGAGTCTGGAATTGGGAGGGGACCTTGGAGATAATATTCACTAGTGGAAGGAAGAGATCAGGGTTATGAAAAAGACATAGGAGGTGAAACGCAGAGAATCTGATGGTGCTTTTGACCTGGGTGAATGAGCAGGCAGCATCACCAGGATGACAGGACCCATTTGTTTAGGCTAACAGTGGCATCAGAGTTTAGTTTATTTCCTGATTACTTTGTTCCTTGTATTGCTCCATTTGAGAGTCACTCCTTATGTAATTTATTTTCAGTAAACAGTAAAATTTTTATAAATGTTTGGCCTCTTTGGCATTATGGGCATGCAATCTCTTCTTATAATAAACATTAATGATTCCTCCTATATATGTCAGTTTTTCAATGGTTCTAAATTTTACTTTCTGTCTTGCAGTTTCACTCCTCCTCAAAGCTTAATATTCTTTTCTCCCTAAAGTAACGCTCTTTTCAAATGACTCTTCAATCATTTTTTCATGTTATTAAAAAATTGTTCATATGCACTGCTGGCATCAAGTTCCATCTATTAAAACGGTTAATCTTCACCATTGGCTTCTGTCTTTCTGGAATGTAATTAATCTAAAGCTGTCAGGAGCAAATATTAATAATGCCTCTCAGCAGGCATTTAATATTTGGGTAAATGTAGTTGTAAAATAAATATTAATTGAACTTTCAGGTTTTCCTATCTTTTTCTTTTTTAACAACACAACGATGTAGTGGTTAACCCTGATACTTCACAGTTTCAAGTACTTAGGTTCAATTACTAGCCTGGCCATACTATGTGTGACTTTTGCACATTCTCTCTAAATTTTACAATTAATCTGATTTTATTCCATATCTTCAAACCAGATATTAAGTTGAATGATATCTATATGCTCTCTTTGTGTTAGTAAGACATTATTTTTAGCACTTAAATGTAAGGATGTGATCTAAATGTATAGTTGACTCATGTCTGTGAAAAGTTTCAAACAACATTGACAGTAAATCACAGACATGAGTCACAGACTTAGTTGGAATTCAGGACTGGGAAAAGAAGGACAGTTATGTCCGATGTGCTCTCATACAGCAATGTTAACTGATAATGATGACAACTCACTTGACAATACATCAAATTGGACATATCCACTCAATTCTTCTAAAAAAACATGAACTCTAGTTTTGAAAGTCCTAAAGTGCTACTGATGCCAAGTGTCTTGGTGAACTCATTTTAAAATAACAGTCATGACCTACTGTACCCTTTTTAAATT
The DNA here is from genome assembly GCF_900747795.2 of Erpetoichthys calabaricus. Classification (NCBI taxonomy): domain Eukaryota; kingdom Metazoa; phylum Chordata; class Cladistia; order Polypteriformes; family Polypteridae; genus Erpetoichthys; species Erpetoichthys calabaricus. Next base: position 134,432,544 of record NC_041394.2, read on the forward strand.
TTAAACACTTCAATCATGTCTCCCCTTAATCTTCTTTTTGCTTAAGCTGAAAAGGCTCAAGTATTTTAGTCTTCTTCATAATTCACCCCCTGTAGCCCTGGAATCAGCCTAGTCGCTCTTCTCTGGACCTTTTCTAGCATTGCTATGTCCTTTTTGTAGCCTGGAGACCAAAACTGCACACGGTACTCCAAATGAGGCCTCACCAGTGCATTATAAAGCTTGAGCATAACTTCCTTGGACTTGTACTCCACACATTGTGCTATATAACCTGTGTCACAAAACTGAGACATACACAGAAAAAGGTTTGGGGCAGCCACCCGTATATTCTGGTATCCTGGCTGCAAAGTCGTTTTCTTATTCAATGACAGCACTGATGTGCACACAACTGAGTCCAAAACAAACTGACAAACAGGGGAAAGGGGAACGCTTTTAAAGGGGAAGATAGGAAGTGAGGTCATAAGGATCAGGCCCATATTCGTTAGCCATTGGTTCGAGCCCAGACGTGACATCACAGGGGCCGGAGCCATTAAGGTCTCCTTCCATTGGTTCGGTCCCGGAAGTGACGTCAAGAGAGGCAGATGGGATCTCCCGGGAATGGTCTTCAGGGAAGAGAGAAAAAGAGTCAGTGCACTCTGCCACCTCCCGGCCTGTTTCAGAACTGCCGTCACTCAAGCCCTTTAGCTGCCTCCCATGCGCACGTGTGTGATACCTGACATTCTGTTAGCCTTCTTAATGGCTTCTGAACACTGTTGGGTAGTTGATAGTGTAGAGTCCACTACAACTCCTAAATCCTTCTCATAAGGTATACATTTGATTTTCAGACCTTCGATTGTGCATTCAAATCTAATATTTTTACTTCCAACTTATAATACTTTACATTTCCTGACATTAAATCTCATCTGCCACAAATCTGCCGAAGGCAGTATGCTGTCCAAGATCCTCTGTAACGATTCAACACATTCAAGTTTATCTACGAATCCACCTATCTTTGTAACTTGTTACTTATATTCCTGTCTAAATCATTTATATATATTAAAAACAGCAGCAGCCCTAGAACTGACCCCTGTGGAACACCACTCTTAACATCGGCCAATTCTGATGAAGTTCCTCACGCCATCACCCTCTGCTTCCTGTGTCTTAGCCAATTTTGCACCCATCTACAAACATCACCCTGAACTCCCACTTCTTTTAGTTTGATGCCCAACCTCTCATGCGGCTCCTTATCAAATGCTTTCTGAAAGTCAAGATAAATAATATCATATGCTCCACTTTGATCGTATCATTTTATTGCCTCCTCATAGAATTGGAGCATGTTAGTAAAGGATAACCTCCCTCTTTGAGCCCATGTTGACTGTTCCATAAAACTACTCTTCTTGCCAAATTTTGCCCAATCTGATCCTTAATAATTCCTTCCATTAATTTTTCTGTGATGCACGTTAAGCTTACTGGCCTATAGTTGCTTGGATCTGCCTGATCACCCTTTTTATACAACAGAATATTTGCCATTTTCTAGTCCTTCAGAATTTCCCTAGTGCACAGTGATTTCCAGGACAAGTTTATATATGTACTTGCCAACCGCTTTAAGAACTTGAGGGTAAATATTATCTGGTCTTGGAGATTTGTTTGATTGCAGTTTATTTAATCTAAGCAGTACTTCTCCCATTACAATTTCTAAATCACTCAGTACCTTGTTAGTAGTGCCTTTTACTGCTACAAAGTTATCTCCTTCCTCACTTGTGAAAACCCTAGAAAAATGCAAGTTCAGAGCATCCACTATTTCACTGTCTGCATTTTTTAATTCCCCTTTCCTATTCCTGAAGCACTTCAGCTCCTCTTTGACTGTTCTTTACTACTAAAATACTGAAAGACTCTCTTTGTGTCATCTTTCACCTTATCTGCTATATTACTCTCTAATTGCTTTTTAGTCTCCCTAATATCCTTCTTAATGGTTGCCCTCATGTTCTCATATGCCCTACAATTCACATGTAAGTTATTAGTCTTAAACGACTTATACAGCTTCTTTCTAAACTCTATAAATCCACTGCAGAGTTTATTTTTTAATTTCCTACTAATTCCAAAGTTAGGTTTGTACCTCTCCTGCATTAAACCTGTTCCACTGCTCCTCGACTGTCTCCACACTTAAAAGCTTATCTCAGTCCATCCTTCTTAGACTTTGCCACGTCTGCTCAAAATTTGCTCTACCAAAGTTAAACTTAACAATTTTAGACTTTGCATCCACACTCTTCCAAAACACAGAGAGTTGTATTATATTTTGATCACTTGATCCTAGTGGTTCAGTCACCTCTTCACCCTGAACTCTATCCTGATCATTACAAAATACTGAATCCATACAGCCTTCTCCTCGCGTTGGTGTTTTAACATACTGTGTTACAAAACAGTCACTGATTACTTCTAAAAACTCCTGCTCTTGTGCTCTGCTATTTGCAAGGTTATTTAATTTAAAATTTGGGTAGTTAAAGGCCTCCATGACTATAATATTCCCCTGTCATCTTGCCTTTTTAACATGGCTAAAAAGATGTGTGTTGAACTTACTCTCTGCATTGGGTAGTCTATAACACACTCTTAAAACAAGACCTCTTTCCCTAATGCTTTCCAGGCAAAGCCACATATCCTCAGTAACAATAGCATCATCCAGCTGAGAAGGACTAGCATTTAAATTCTGTTTGACATAAACAGCAACCCCACCTCCTTTTCTGCTCTGTCTAGCCTTAATAAAAATGTGTATCCCTCTGTATATTATACTTACGCCCATCTTTGTTATATAGCCAGGTTTCCATTATTGGTATAATATCATAATTATACTCTTCTAGGTCTCCGCATCGAAAGGAGTCAGATGAGGTGGCTCGGGCATCTGATCAGGATGCCTCCTGGACGCCTCCCTGGTGAGGTGTTCCGGGCACGTCTAACCAGGAGGAGGTCTGGGGAAGACCCAGGACATGCTGGAGGGACTATGTCTCTTGGCTGGCCTGAGAACGCCTTGGGATTCCCCCGGAAGAGCTAGAAGAAGTGGCCGGGGAGAGGGAAGTCTGGGCATCTCTGCTCAAGCTGCTGCCCCCGTGACCCGACCTCGGATAAGCGGAAGAGAATGGATGGATGGATGGATACTCCTCTACATACAAATTCAACTCACTTATTTTATTTTTGATACTTTTAGCATTAAGGCAAGCTATTTTTAATTTGTTACTAATTTTTGCATTTGCATTTAAATATTGGGATAGAATTTACATTACTATGCATTTCTATTTTTGCAATATTATTTGTTCCTGCATATACAGTTCTAAACAGCTGTCTCAGACTCCCTGTCCTCCCATACTCTACACTAAACGCTCCTCAACTAACTTACTCATATGCCTTCCCAACACATTGGTGCCCCTTCAGTTCAGATGTAACTCATCGCGGTAGAACAGGTTACATCTGTTCCAAAAAGAGTCCCAATGCCCCCATAAACCTACACCCTTCCATACAACACCATGTTTTCAGTCACACGTTAAGCCTTCTAATCTTCTGTATTCCCCAGACTGGGACATGGCAACAGGCCGAACTTCAGAGAAGACTGCCTTGTCAGTTCAACTCCTCAGCCTTGCACCTAACTCTTTTAATTTTGATTTCAGAAATGACACACTTCCCTTATGTATGTAAATTGTTCCAACATGGACAATAATAACTGGATCCACCCCTGCTCTGGTCAAGAGCCTATCCAACCTTTCAGGGAGGTCTCCCACCAGTGCATTTGGAAAGCAACACACAATGTGAGACTCACTGTCTCTGGAGCAAACTTGTGCTTCAATCCTCTTAATGATTGAATCCCAAACTATCACTATCTCTCTCCTTCTGGGAGCTGTTTTTGAAGTGGTCTGTTGCTACTTTTCATGCCTCAGAATCTTCAGAGACACCATCCAGCTCTACAAGGACCTGAAAACAGTTTGACACTTCCGATACTGTTGTTGATGCTCAGTGTGCACATTGTTACCTTGCCCTTTGTGACCATGACCCACCTATCTCTACCCATCTGGTCTGGAATCTCAACCCGCTCCAGCTTGTGGGTTCACACTACTTCTCTAAATGGCACCTGGGCCAGGTCCACCAATTCTCTCCTACAACACAGGTGAACCAACACCTTCTTCAGTTCAGTGACCCTGAGCTCAAGGTGCTGGATCAGCTGGCATCTCCTGTAGATGTAGCCCTCATAGAAGACTGGCACCTCCAAGCAATACTCTAAAATGTCCAACATCCAACAGGACTTGCATTGCACAGGCCTCATTATCAAAATTTGACTTACTAAAACTGCTGTAGCTTTTTTTTATTTTATTAAAATTAAATTATTTAACTTAAATGGTATAAATAAAAAAAAATTAAGCCAAAGAAATTTGGCTAAAAAACTCCTACAGTTATTTTACACCTTCTTTTTCCTCCACCTCGACTGCCTGTTGTTTGTTCTTCTGTGATGTTAACTTTACCTCTGTGTGTTCTCCTGTGTTTATGCTCCTCTTATTCTTTACTTAAAAGTTCTCCACTTGCACAATTTGTACTCCTTCGTATTAATGAATACTTATGCCATTGCCCTCTTAACTTACCTTTACTTTCCTGACCAGAAAGAAGAACTTGCTTAGTGAATATCCGCTGCTAGTTAATTTCTTACTGTCTTATCTGCTCCTACAGCCACTTGTGCCTAATTGTTGTGTTAATGCTGGCCACAAGTCTACATACCGTTGAGTCCCTTTTCTTTAGATAGATAGATAGATAGATAGATAGATAGATAGATAGATAGATAGATAGATAGATAGATAGATAGATAGATAGATAGATAGATAGATAGATAGATACTTTATTAATCCCAAGGGGAAATTCACACTTTACCGCTTTGAAGTCAGCTGCTGCTTTTCTTTTGTCCCCCAACTAAGGAATCACTGTTTCTGTTGCTTATAACTATTCATTGCTATGATGGCAGTTACTTATTGTACTTACAAAGATAGTGGTGTCAGCTACTGCTGCTTACTGACCTGCCTCACCAATGCTAGTTTTAATACAAACAACAAGAACAAGTACACATGACAACTTTTCCAAATGCACCCCCCAAACACTCAGCTGCTTTTGCTCCGGTGTGGGTGAAAAAAAAGCAAAAAGCCCATCAAAAGAGAAAGTAGCTTTAACAATTCTCACAGGGCTCCTTAGCTTCAACCAAAACGTAACTTTATATGTACAAAATTAATTTATTAATGAACTATCACACCACAGAAAACAACAACTCACAGCAACTCACTGCCTCTTCACAAAGATAATAATAATAATAATTCATTACATTTATATGGCACTTTTCTCAGTACTCAAAGCGCTATCCACACAGGGAGGAACCGGGAAGCGAACCCACAATCTTCCACAGTCTCCTTACTGCAAAGCAACAGCACTACCACTGCACCACCTGTGAGATGACGGCAGTACATCTCCAAAGCACCTCAGTATGTTTATATCAATTATAGGCCTTATTGATTGATTAATTGATTACATCTTGCCTGAAGAAGGGGCCTGAGTTGCCTCGAAAGCTTGCATATTGTAATCTTTTTAGTTAGCCAATAAAAAGTGTCATTTTGCTTGGCTTTTCTCTACATCCAAATTATTATGTAATACAGTCAAACTGAAATTATATTTCTGTTCATAAAGAAGCTATCATAATCACCACTACATTTAAGGAGAAAAAACTTTTGAAAAAAAAACTGTTGTCCAGAATAATTCATACATAAGTTATTGTATGACCATTTGACTCTATTGGAGATTGCACCATATGCTAAGCGTGTTCAGGCCTGGCCAGTACTTGGATGAGGTACCAACCAGGAAAAGCTTGGGTTTCTGCTGGATGAGAAGCTAGTGAGGCCAGCAGGGGGCACTTACCCTGTGGTCTGAATGAGGATCCCAATGCCCCAGTGCAGTGATGAGTACACTATGTTGTAAAAATGGCGCCGTCCTTTTGATGAGACATAAAACAGAGGTCCTGACTCTCCGTGGTCATAAAAGATCTCTGGCCATGCTTCATAAAGTGTAGGGTGTATCCCAATATCCTGGCTAAATTGCCCACTACAGCCTAGCCATTTGCCACCCAATCATTCTCTATCTCTAACTGGTTAACTATCTCTCACCCCTTCACCCTTCATCAAAACTGGTTGCCATCGCATCATCCAGGTGGATGCTACACATTAGAGGTGGTTAAAGTGGCTCCCCACTCACTATGAAAAGCATTTTGAGTAGCAAGAAAAGCACTATATACATGTAAAGAATTATTATTATTATTATTATTGCAGCACAATGTGGAAACAGATTATACAGTATAAACTTTCATAACACATACCTGTAAATCTTTAGAAGTTCAGAACAAAATGTGACCGAGCTTCTGATCAGTCTGTTAAGTGGAAGCAGGTAGTGTTGCAAATGTAGCAAGCACAAGCAGAAGTGCAGTGAGCAAGAAGGACTACGAGCTGGGCTAAAACAAAGGCCTAATAGAGTGCTTCTGAATAAACTGGTTCTCACAAAAGTGTGATTTCTATAAAACAAAATGAGACTTTCAATACATTGTGCCATGAGTGATTGCTGCAGCATTTTTATATTTATGGAAACTTAATTTTATGAAGAAATTATATTATATAATTTTTGTTCATAAAGGACTGCAGAGAGCAGTGGTATCAAAAGATAGTTTTTACAACAAGCTGCTGCTCACTCATTTTTTAACTTTTAATGTTAAAATGCTGGCTCTTCTACCTGTTTATTGAATTCACAGTAAAATTGATTAGTGTGGTTTACACTCCTCCACATATTAATGCTAAGAAGGCATTCAGACTATTGTATAAGTTGATTAGCAAACAAGAATATGTATATCCAGAAAGTATATTTGTCATTGCTTATGATTTTGATGAAACATATCTAATAGCGGTCCTCATTAAATTGTATAAGCAGATGCTGTGCCCAACAAAACAAGAGAACATTTTGAGTCATGTTTATACAAATATCCTCAATGCTTACCTTTCCCATTCAAAGCATATTTCATTGTTTCTTCCTCCTACATACTGTACGTACAACTGCATAAATGAGTCAAATCAATATTAAGAACAGTAAATGTGTGTGCAAGATGGGGCAGAATCAATACTGCAGGATTGTTTATATTGCAGTGATCTGAGTATTTTCAAAGCAGTAGTTACAGAGGACCATAATCACTAACTGGTGTCATGGACGCCTCCACACTGGAAGGACCGGGGGAAGGAGCGTGGCCAGAGGAGCATTTCCTACCCCGGAGTACTAGATAGCAGCCCCCCTGGGTTGCAGCGGTGCCTTAGACTCCCGCAGGATTACATGGGAGTTGGAGTTGGATACAGCCCTGTTGGAATCCGTGGGTACCACCAGGGGGTGCTGCAGCAGCTGCTGAGCCCTTATGGGCAGTTCTTCAGCCACACCTGGAAGTGCTGCTGGAAGTGGAACAACGAGCACCTGGAGCACTTCCGGGTGCCTTATAAAAGGAGCCAGCAGCCAGACGAAGCTTGTCAAGAGGAGTAGAGGAGAAAAGAAAGAAAGAGAAGAAGAAGAAATTTGTGTTGTGCTGTGCTTGCGACTGTGTTGTGCTTGTGGGAAACAGGGGAAGGTGTTTCCCATGAGGGAAAAATAAAAAAATAAAAAATGTGTGCCTTGAACTTGTGTCCCAAGCCTGTTTGTGTCGGGTTTGGGCAGCGGTGTGCCCACTGGTGGTCCACACCGGATACATTGGGAAATGTATTGATGATGCTGTAAACAAAAGAAAAATAACAAAACTGCCTAAATAGAAACCTTGTATGAACAATTAAACTGGTTTCCTGCTTGAATCCTATGATTTGGCACTTAAACATGGCAACAAGAGGCGCACTGAGAATAGCCGCAAGCAACCACAAAGTTGACATCAGAACTGTAAAGAAAAACTACAAAAATAGAAAAAATATTTCAGTAACATCTTTTACAGGTTCTCAGACAATAAGAAACTATAACAAGCTTTTAACTATAGTTCAACTGTCTACAAGAGTCTTATAGGTTGGTGATCAGAGTGAAGGGCAAGCCATGAATAGCAAAAAAACATTGGGGACATTCAAAATAGGGAATTACAGTAGATTTCCCACCTGTATGATCGGGAACTGGGTATTAAAAATAAACAGAATTCTGAATGTTACTTCTCCAGGCTTTTACAGCATCAGCAGTTTTCCCCATGAATACAATGGTTTAGCTGAGGTCCTCTTAACCCATGCTTCCAAAAGATAACAATCAATGAGATTACAGAAGAAAAGTAACCAACAAGTTGAATTTTAAAAATCAGAGGATTTTTTTACTTGACAGTTAAACAGTACACAGGGTAAAAAAATTGAAAGGATAGTGAAAGAGTGGAAGTACTCAAAAGAACAAGTATGGAAACATGGACTGAGGATAAAAGTTGACAGAGTGTGAAAGTAATTTAGTTCAATTAATGGATAAATGGATAGATAATTTCATAAAATTTATGGATGGATGTAACATAACAAGACATAACATTCTCAAACCTATTTAATCCAATGAAGAGTTACAGCGGGGCTAAAACCAGTTCTTGAAGGATCAGGTGCAGGGCAGGAGCATGTACAGTACCTGACAAGGCCCACTCAAGGACACCCACTATGACGTGAGTTGTTTAACTGTTAAAAATGTGAAATAAAAACTGAAGCACCTGAAGAAAATCAATGTAGACACTGAAAGAACATGTAAACTTAAGGGTAATGCTGGTTTCATGAGACAGCAGCATTAACTGTGCTGCCCATGAATGGATGTGCATTAAATTATAATCCATTCAGAAAAATAATGTAGTATAGTATAGCTTACAGTAAATCTTTCACCTTTGTGGATGATCCTATACAAGGTTTGTTTACTTGGATTTCCAAAATACAGATTTTGGACTGGAGGAGATTGAAATAAGGTAATCAAGAAAAAGAACAGGTATATGCCTCCTAATTTTCTTTTTCATCTTTCTAAGTCAGTAGGTCTTCCACCTACTGTACCATTTCTGTATCAGTGACCAAATGACTTCTAGTCATTCCTACTAAAAACTTGAGGGTACTTTAATTTTAAGGGAAAAGATAATATAATATAATTTATGGACTTTCCAGCAAAGAAATGCAGCCAAATTAAATTAATAGGGTGGCTATTGCCGCTGTTTCTGCTTTCTTTCATTCATAGATACCAAGGTTAAGAACATGTTATTAGACATATAAACGGGAGACCTCTGTGTGTGTGTGTGTGTGCGTGTGCGTGTGCGTGTGTGTGTGTGTGTGTGAATGGAGCAGTCACACTCAACTACAGCCACTACATGGCGCATGCATGCACTTTTACATTTTTTCGGCGCTTGCATGCTTGTGCTAATGACATAGATGAAGAGACTCAGTGTCAAAAGGAAGCAAATGCCGCTGCTCAACAAAGTGCAAGTGAAACACCTCAGCAGCTCAGGGCAAGGCATGAAGTGTTCACTAAAAACATTGTTTATCTGGAGGTATGTTCTCGAGATAAAGATTAATAGGACTCATATGCCAGCGATACGGTTAAGATATGGTATCGCCAGTGTCTTTTTATGAAAGCCACAGGTGGGTCCACGTCCTGTGCCCTTTTGTAATTCTTAAGAGTTAGCTGATGCCTCTCCAAGTTCACAAATATAGTAAAAACTGGTAGAGAGTCTTTAGGTTGTTTTTTGTCCCGAAGACCACATGGAGCTAGTTTATGAAATATTCTGCTGTGTTGAAGATGACAAATTGTGCTTTTATACTCATGCTTACTAGTATAAGCCATATCAGATGGAGAACATGACCTAACTACAGTATAAGTTTATCAGAGTGCATCATACTAATGTAGAAGCTATCCATCACATACTGAATCACAGAGAATCCTGGCAACATCAAGCAGAAGACAAGAAACATCAGAGTAAAACTTTAAGCTAATAAATATACAGTAAGTAAATAGACAAATTAATGAATAAATACAGATAAACGGAGTTAAAGAGAGGAGAGAACCTGCTTCCTCAATTTAAATGCTTATTCTAAAATGTTATTGATTAGATCCTGCCAGGTTTTGAAAAAGTTTTGTATAGTTTTACTCTGCTGGCCTAACTCTGTTTCTCATGGGTTAGGGTTGATTTGTTTCAAACCTATATTTGTAAAACTTGATTTATTTGTATGGAATGTTATTTGATTTTAATAAAATCAATAAAATATATATAAAAAAGACAAGAAGCAATGGTGCATGGGACACTGATTCATGGCATGGTCTCACACAAAATATGCACTCACTCACTCACTCTCACTGGGCCAAACTAGAGACGTCAATTAATATAACGCAAAACACACATGGACATGTGGAGAAGATGCAAACTGAAAACAATTCAGTGTTCAGAGTAGGATCTGTAGTGCTAATCATTGCACCCACACAATGCAGTAGTCCAGTCTGGATTGAGGTGTCCAAGACTAATAAGAAGAGAGGTACATGCCGTAAAGAATGCATGTTTTTTTGACAATTACACGAGTACATACAAATTAAGAGCAAAGACTAAGATAGGCAGAAATTTTGATCTGGAAAAAGAGGGCTTATGGTGGATATATGGAAAATGGATAGTCTGACTAATGGAAAGTGAAAAATGCTAGTTTAAATCTGATTTGTGTGTGAAAGACAACCCCCAGCTATCTATTCATTTTAGAATTCTGCTTAATCTAGTCCAGAAGCAATGGAGTTGAAATATACCCCTGCAGAACCAGGCACAAGGCAGGAGCCAATTCTAACTGGGACACCATTAAATCTCAAAGCACACTTACATATACGAGGGGCAAATTTTAAGTCACCTTAAAAAATGCACATCTGTGGGATATGGGAGGAAAACAAATGGATTATGTGTTACACTGGAAATAAATAGATTATGTAATTTGCATCATTCCTCCCAATAAAATACATGAAAAATATTTAATTTAGAAGTAGCATCCTCTAAAAAAAGAGAGTTAAAACATGGGTATCTTGGAAAGAATGGTTTTTTCAGTAAAATATTATATAACACCATTCTCAAAATGTACAGTATTTAATCTAGTTCATGGCTGGAGGTGAGGTGTCTAGCTTGGCGGTTTCAGGTTCAAAATAGAAACCAACCTTGGGCAGGGCATCTGTAAATATTGAATACATATTTGTATTACTTACAGTATAACATTGACAGTTTTAAAAAAAAGAGCAGGGTGGCATGGTGATACAGTGGTTACCAATGGATCCTAAAGAATGGGCCTGAATTTTAGCCCAAACATGTTCTATTTGGAGATTGCATGTTCAGTCTTAAAAACAAAGGTGTCTGAGTGGTTCTTCAGAGCGATGTCATAGTGGAATTATTTTTGGTTTCCAAAAGACCCATCCACATGAAGGTTCAATAAAGAAACTATTTATTTAGATCCATAATAGGCTCAATACAGTAAATACCCATGTATAGATGGTAACAGATTTGTGAAATATCAATGGGTCATAATTTTGAAAGGACTATAGCTGCATGCAATAACACAAACTTGTTCTGGTTTTCTTAATTTATTAGTGTTCTGCTAGGTAGCCTGCCATACATTAAAGATTTCAGTTTTTTCTACATTTTTAAAAAGTTTCTCAAAGCACAAAGATCCATCCATCCATCCATTATCCACCGCTTATCTGAGGTCGGGTCGCGGGGGCAGCAGCCTAAGCAGGGAAGCCCAGACTTCCCTCTCCCCGGCCACCTCCTCCAGCTCCTCTGGGAGGACCCCGAGGCGTTCCAAAGCCAGCCAGGAGATACTGTATAATCCCTCTAGCATGTCCTGGGTCTCCCAGTGGGGCATGCCCAGAACACCCCCACCAGGGAAGCGTCCAGGGGGCATCCTAACCAGATTCCCGAACCACCTCAACTGACTCCTCTCAATGCGGAGGAGCAGCGACTCTACTCCAAGTCTCTCCCAGATAACTGAACTCCTCACCCTATCTCTAAGGGAAAGTCCAGCCACCTTGCGGAGAAAACTCATTTCGACCGCTTGTATCCGCGATCTTGCTCTTTCAGTCACTACCCAAAGCTCGTGGCCATAGGTGAGGGTAGGAACGTAGATCGACTGGTAAATTGACAGCCTCGCCTTTTGGCTCAGCTCTCTCTTCACCACAATGGACCGTTGCAGAGCCCGCATTACTGCGGATGCCGCACCGATCCGTCTGTCAACCTCCCGCTCCATTCTTCCCTCACTCGTGAACAAGACCCCGAGATACTTGAACTCCTCCACTTGAGGTAGTAATGTGTTCCCAACCCGGAGAGAGCATTCCACCCTTTTCCGGCTGAGAACCATGGCCTCAGATTTAGAGGTGCTGACTCTCATCCCCGCTGCTTCACACTCGGCTGCGAACCACTCCAGTGAGAGCTGGAGGTCACTGTCTGATGAATCGAACAGAACCACGTCATCCGCAAATAGCAGAGACGAGATTCTGAGGTCACCGAACAAGACCACCTCCGCTCCTTGGCTGCACCTAGAAATTCTGTCCATATAACTTATGAACAGAATCAGTGACAAAGGGCAGCCCTGGCGGAGTCCAACCTCAACAGGAAACGAGTCCGACTTATTACCAGCAATGTGGACCAAGCTCCTGCTCCTCCTGTATGGGTACAACGAGCCTTGTACCCCGTACTCTTTGAGCACACCCCACAGGATGCTTTGAGGGACACAGTCGAATGCCTTCTCCAAATCCACAAAACACATGTGGACTGGTTGGACAAACTCCCATGCCCCCTCCAGGATCCTGGCCAGGGTGTAGAGCTGGTCCAGTGTTCCACGGCTGGTACGGAATCCGCATTGTTCCTCTTGAATCTGAGATTCCACCATCGACCAAACTCTCTTCTCCAGCACCCCTGAACAGACCTTACCGGGGAGGCTGAGGAGTGTGATCCCCCTATAGTTGGAGCACATCCTCCGGTCACCCGTCTTAAAAAGGGGGACCACTACCCAGGTTTGCCAATCCAGAGGTACTTCCCCCAATGTCCATGCGATGTTGCAGAGACGTGTCAACCAGGACAGCCCCACAACATCCAGAGCCTTGAGGAACCCAGAGTGAACCTTGTCCACCCCAGGGGCCCTGACACCTCGGAGCTTTTTAACTACCTCGGTGACCTCAGCCCCTGTTATGTACAGGCCCCCCCCCCCCCCACGGAGTCCTCCAGCTCTGCTTCCTCTAAGGAAGACATGCTGGTGGGATTGAGAAGATCCTCGAAGTATTCCTTCCACCGGTCAATAACGTCTGCAGTTGAAGTCAGCAGGGCCCCATCTCCACTGTACACAGTGTTGGTGGAGCACCGCTTTCCCCTCCTGAGGCGCCTGACGGTTTGTCAGAACCTTCTCGGTGACAACTGAAAGTCGTTTTCCATGGCTTCCCCAAACTCCTCCCATGCCCAAGTTTTTGCCTCTGCAACAGCCGATGCCGCCAAACGCTTGGCCCGCCGGTACCCCTCCGCTGCCTCTGGAGTCCCACTGGTCAACCAGACCCGATAGGACTCTTTCTTTTGCTTGATGGCATCTCGAACCTTAGGTGTCCACCACCAGGTTCGTGGATTGCCGCCACGAGAGGTACCAACAACCTTGCGGCCACAGCTCCATTCTGCTGCTTCGACAATGGAGGCTCAGAGCATGGCCCATTCAGACGCAATGTCCTTCGCCTCCCTCGGAATGAAGTTGAAGTACTGCCGGAGGTGGCAGTTAAAGATCTTTCTGACCGGTTCCTTGGCTGGACCTTCCCAGCAGACCCTCATTATTCATTTGGGTCTGACTGGTCTGTCCGGCAGCCTCTCCCACCATCTGATCCAACTTACCACCAGGTGGTGATCAGTTGACAGCTCAGCCCCTCTCTTCACCTGAGTGTCCAAGACATAAGGTCACAGATCTGATGACACGATTACAAAGTCGATCATCGAGCTGCAACCTTGGGCATCCTGGCGCAAAGTGCACTTATGGACACCCTTATGCTCTAACATGTTGCACAGAAGTCCAACAACTGAACACCACTCGAGTTTAGATCAGGGAGGCCATTCCTCCCAATCACACCTCTCCAGGTTTCACTGTCGTTGCCGACGTGAGCGTTTAAGTCTCCCAGCAGGACGATAGAGTCCCCAGGAGCTGCGCCTCGCAGCGCCTCTTCCAGGGACTCCAAGAAGGCTGGGTACTGTGAACTGCTTTTCGCCACATAAGCACAAACAACAGTCAGAGTCCTTCCCCCAACTCAAAGGCGTAGGGAAATAACCCTCTCGTCCAACAGGGAGAACCCCAACGTATAGGCCTTGAGCTGGGGGGCCATAAGCAAGCCCACCCCTGCCCGACGCCTCTCACCCACAGCAGCTCCATAGTGGAACAAAGTCCAGCCTCTCTCAAGAGGAATGGTTCCAGAGCCCAGACCATGCGTAGAGGTGAACCTGACTATATCTAGCCGGTACCTCTCAACCTATCGCACCAGTTCAGGCTCCTTCCCTGCCAGAGAGGTAACATTCCATGTCCCAAGAGCCAGTTTTGGCAACCAAGGGTTGCAGCGCCAGAGTTCCCGCCTTCGCCTACCACCCATATCGCATTTCACCCAACTCTTATGGCCTCTCTTGCAGGTGGTGGGCTCACAAGAGAGCGGAACCACGTTGCTCCTTCAGGCTGAGCCTGGCTGGGCCCCGTGGTCGAGGGTCCAGCCACCAGGTGCTCGCCAGCGAGCCTCACCCCTGGGCCTGGCTCCGGGGTGGGGCCCTGGGTACCCTTTCCCGGGCAAGGGAAACGCCGGTCCTTGGTATAACTCTATATGGGGTCTAAAAAAAAAAAAAAAAGCACAAAGAACCAACTTCATATGCAAAGAACCCTTCTCAGAATGAAATGGTTCTACAAGGAACTATACAAGCCAGTAAAGAGCCTTAAAATGGCATTAAAGAACCAGTATTTTTAACCATGTTCTTCCCATATCTGTTCTCCCTCAGATATTGGACCTGGTGTCAGTGTGTGCTTAAGTGTACCAAATTAAGTTGATTTCTGCCTTCAGTTTTGTGCTGCAGGGACAAGCTCTGACCCATTTACTGTATATCTCTGAAAAGGAAGAGCTGGGCACTGGAAGTGGATAGATGAGTATATTTAAAGCAGGCTAGATAACTGAAAAAAGGGCCATAAAGATTTTTGAAAATGTGTGTCCATTCCAGTTCAAGTGATAGCAGTGGTGCTCTCTGTATACATTTGTTGGTGCTCCTTATGTTTGCCTGCTACCCTCCCACAGTGTAACTGTAAATTGCATCAGTGTGACTGAGTATGGAGGTGTGTGTGTACCTTGACATACACTCATCTGATCCAGTGTATAGGCTGTAGTTATGTTTGGATTCAAAGGCTCAATCAATGTTATAATTAAAAGGTTCAAAGCAAGAAATGTTCCATTTTCTGTGGATTAGGATGACTGTGGACTATAATAATGGCCAAACGGATTGAATAGCAATATTTTCCTGAAACTGACACCTTTACAGACAAGCTTTAACCATGTCAGTTCTGTTTGATCAAAGACATTAATTATGTTTGCCGCTCAAGTATGTTATAGATATGTGTTTCAATGATGTGTAAAAGGCATGATCAGTCTGAAGCAAGGTGAAATTTAAAAGCACCAGTTCTGCCTGGGCAAATTCATTTAGGCATCACTAATTCTCAGTGCCAGCATTTTTGCAGACAATTTAACTTCACCGTTGATGAGTGATCATGGTCCGAATCAGCTTCCTAACAAACTGTCTTTGTCATGTTTTAAAAACAGAAATCTTAGCTATATTTAATGAAGTGCAGAGAGAAACAGATTGAATGGAGGAGGTATGCATATTTATAAGGTAAAGGGTTAGCTGTTGTCAAAAAGCCAACAAGATTTATGCGGAATGCAATCAATCCTCTGAGTTTAGGAAAATCATCACAGAATTATCTAAGGCCTATAGTGATGACTAGAAAAGTACTTTTTAGAGGGCAACTGAGAAATAATGACATGTACCCTCCAACCACCAATGCAGAGGTATATAAATGAGCAATAAAGTAACACAGACAGACTGCAGATTAAAATGTAAGGAATGTAAAATTGCTCTCGGTTAATGACTGATGTAATTGCAGTTTTAATTTAGAGCATTTTAAAAAACTATTTAAAACCAGATGGCAGAACAGAAACCTTGGGATACGATTGCCCCAGTTGGATTCAAGGCTGGATTACCTTGGAAGGTTCTTCCCATGTTTGCAGAGACTCTACCTGGTGGTCCACTTTTTAAAAATCTGCTGTCAGGTTGACTCTTTTGTAAATGGTGCAATTGGACTGGAGGTTCAGCAAGTGTTGCACATATTCAAAATCCTTTTAATCTTGATGCAGTTTAGTGAGGTTTTGAAACTGGATTAAGGAAACATGGTTGCAGAGGGGTGTAGTGGACCACAGCCTCTGTGGAGTTTGCACTTTCTTCCCATGACTGTGTGGGTTTTACTTGGATATGTTGTTTTCTCCTACCCCTTAATGACTTGGTGTTTTAAGTGACCAAAGGTTTTTATGCACCATAGCAGTCCTTAGACAGATTAAATATGACAGTCTAGTATTACAAATGTTAGTGCATTTGATGTGTAACTACAGCACACATTAATATGAAAATACAGTGGATTCAGAAAGGATTCTGATCCTGTACTTTTTCACATTTTGGTATGTTGCAGCTTTGTGCTAAAATATTTAAATTCATTTGTCACTACATCATGCAACACTCAATAGCCTAGAATGACGAAACAAAAACAGAATTTTAGAAATGTTTACACATTTATTAAAAATAAAAAAAAACCTGAAATATCACATTGACACAAGTATTCAGACCCTTTGCTCAGTACTAAGCTAATGCACCTTTGGCAGCAGTTACAGCCTGTTGTCTTATTGGGTATGAAGACACGCCAGTAATTGAGCATTTTCTACCATTCTTCTTTGCAGATCCCATAAAGATAGACTGGATGAAGACTCAACTCTTTTTGGGCTTTTTCAGAGATGTTTGAATTGAGTTCATTCTGGGTTCTGGCTGAGCAAGTCAAGAACATTCCTTTAGTTGTCTCTAAGCCACTCCTGTGTTGTTTATGCTTGGGAGTCATGGTCCTATTGGGAGGAAAACCTTCAGTAAAGTCTGAGGTCTAGAGCACTCTGGAATAGATTTTCATAAATGAAAATTATGTAGTTTTCTCCATTCAGTTTAATAAACTATAATAATTGTAAAAGCCAATCATAGAAAGTTAAAGCTTTAAGTTAAACGGATATTATTTTTGCTTAAATAGAATAGAATAGAATACAATTTTCTTTCTTAGCTATAGATTATTGTATAACCTTTTACCCCCTGTAAGTTAACATGAGATAAACCTTCTTAGCTATATCTGTAATGCAGTGTGTTTTGGAATAGGCTCATAGCTAACATGGACTGACAGACCCATTCTCAGTTTGTAAATGGGATAGGCATACAGTTTTCTGAATGTTAAGAAATGGTTCAACTGTATGAGTAAACATAAAGATTGAAATGATATATAAGCGTTAAACAGAACTTTTATTAAACAGAACTTTTATTAAACAAGAACTTTTCTGTTCTTTGCTATATCCATTATTTCTCTACTTTTGTGTGAACTGCTTGTGGAAGAATAATTTTAGGGTAACATAGCATTCATCTTAAAGAAATAGCATTAAGGCTTAATAAATGTCAGAAACCTGTTCAGGCACACCAGGAAACCAGATAATGATGAAGTGAACAACAAAATGTACATTGAAATATAAGAATTGGTTTTGGAAAAATACTGAGATGGTCAAGTAAATAAAGAATGCATCAGAAGAAAGGCTGATGAAATATACAAAATGTACTGGAGGATAACTAAGAGATGACTAAACGAGAATGGACAGTCATTATATGCACAGAAATTTCAAGGGTTATGGCACAACTCAAAGGTATAAAAAGAACCAGAATGTAATACAGTAATCCCTCCTCCATCGCGGGGGTTGCATTCCAGACCCCCCCGCGAAAGGTGAAAATCCGCGAAGTAGAAACCATATGTTTATATTGTTATTTTTATATTGTCAGGCTTGGGCCACAGATTTGCACAGAAACACAGGAGGTTGTACAGAGACAGGAACATTATTCAAACACTTCAAACAAACATTTGTCTCTTTTTCAAAAGTTTAAACTGTGCTCCATAACAAGACAGAGATGACAGTTCCGTCTCACAATTAAAAGAATGCAAACATATCTTCCTCTTCAAAGGAATGCGTGTCAGGAGCAGAGACTGTCAAAAAGAGAGAGGAAAGCAAACAAATCAATAGGGCTGTTTGGCTTTTAAGTATGCGAAGCACCGCGGCACAAAGCTGTTACAATGAAGGCAGCAGCTCACACCCCCTCCGTCAGAAGCAGGGAGAGAGAGAGAGAGAGAGAGACAGAGAAAAACAAACAAGCAAAAATCAATACGTGCCCTTCGAGCTTTTAAGTATGCGAAGCACCGTGTAGCATGTCGATTCACAAAGCAGCTGCACAGAAGGTAGCAATGTGAAGATAATCTTTCAGCATTTTTAGACGAGCGTCCGTATCGTCTAGGTATGCGAACAGCCCCCCTGCTCAACCCCCCTACGTCAGGATCACAGAAAGTCAGTGCAAGAGAGAAAGAAAAGTAAGTTGGGTAGCTTCTCAGCCATCTGCCAATTGCGTCCCTTGTATGAAATCAACTGGGTAAACCAACTGAGGAAGCATGTACCAGAAATTAAAAGACCCATTGTCCGCAGAAATCCGCGAACCAGCAAAAAATCCGCGATATATATTTAAATATGCTTACATATAAAATCCGCGATAGAGTGAAGCCGCGAAAGGCGAAGCGCGATATAGCGAGGGATTACTGTATAACAACACTTTTATTATATATAAGTCATTTGGGTGTAAACCAGTGAACCAACCAGAGTAAAATGTATGTATTGATTGACACTGTATGTAAATTCAATAGTTTATAAAATGAACCTCTATTCTTTGTTTCTCTGATCCTTCTGACCAGGTGGTAACAAAGTGTTGAAGAATGCTCCCTCTAAGGCATTTTGCTGAGGAGTAATTAACAGATACAATGAGCAGCTTTTCTTTGTCTGATTACTGTATTGTCCTGTTACAGGATGTTTCTTTCTTTAATGTTAAATTTCAACCATATGTTTTACCTTGAATTTTTACTAAAGCTTTTAAAAACAAAGACATTTTGTCTGTGGGATCATTTCAACACGTCAAGCTATTGCCAGAATCCTATGAAGCAAACTAAAGCTGCAGAACTTTTACAATAAATTTGCACAAATATCCTTTGTCATTTTAGGGTATTGAGTTTTGCTTGATATGGGGGAAAAACTAATTTCAATGATAGCACATAGCAAAATGTAAAAAAAGCAAATGGGCTCTGAATACTTTCTAAATCCATGGTATATTATACACAGGCCAGGAAAGCATGATATGCAAATAATACATTCATTATTTGTATTGTAAATGTATGTTTGCTCAAGGGGAGCTTTATGTTCTTCAGAAATCAATAAAAATGATGTTCCCCTACACAAGGAGTTCCCAAATTGTTATAGGGCAAAATGTCAAACCATCTGGTCAGGAACCTCAACACTAATATAAACCCAATGCTGCAAAACTGGACAAGATATTGGATCTTGGTTTCTGCTAACATCAGTCCAGCAACACGATTTTGGATAATACCAGACCTATTATTCAAAGCAACAGCTTAAGCATAGGAGACTGTTGATGAATATGTGATCAAATCTCACGGGATAGCTCTAGGCTAAGATACTTACACTTTTTTTCTTGGTATGCCATTTCCTGGAACTGAAATGTTTTTTGCTATCATTTGTTCATGCTAGGCAAAAATAAAGCTGATATTGCTTTAATCCACCATGTCTTTAATATTGCATTTGGGAATTTTAACAAGGGCTGGTTGATAGTTTTTGTGTGGATCTTTGCTTTTGAATTTTCTGTGCAATTTCCAAATATTTTTAAAATTATTTTTAATGTAAAAGCAGTAGTGTGATTTGATATAAAACAAAAAAGACTCTCAATACTTTAAACTTTAAAGTACACTTTGTGCAGTTAATATTAATAACACTAAAATGAAATGTTGGATACATGCACCTTATTATTAATAATTATTAACATTTGTCTTTCTTCCTTGTTGCATATTCTTCTGTATTAGTCTGGCAATTTCTAAAACTTTTCTGAAAACAATCATACAGCAAACAAGTTGTAACTATTACATCACTGGCAGACCAGACCTGAGGTAGAAAGAGAGATGCTGGGCAGACTGCTTGTGTTGGGGTGAGAAAAACAGTGCTTGAAAGTTACGATGCACTGTTTTGCAAAAATATGTCGATCATGGCATGTAGTTGCTGGGCAATTTCCATCCTAGCATGGATTGGCTCAAAGAGGCAGGAAGTGAGAGAGGGAGCCCTATGGGCACAAATTTGCACAGACGGTGACATGGAATAGGAGAACAAAGTCAAACGAGCGAGACAGTAGTGGAGACTCGCTGCAGGGTACTGTGAAACGGAGCATTGGAAATGAAATACAGCCGAACTAACATGGAGATTCAGCTTTGTCCACAGTATAATTAACAGTCCTTTCTAAGACTCCCTCCCCTTTTTCCGTGCCTTCATTTTGGTGTTATTTTCCTTATCAGCTGATAGTGGTTTGTGTACCGCACTGACTGAGAACTGCAGCACTAGCCTATAATGACATTGATACAGAACTACTTTCATGCAACAATTGGTGAACATTTTTCAGTTATGTCTATTTAACAACTATGTCAAGCAATTAAAGACAAACTTCAAAATTAAAATTAATATTTTAATGATGTCAGCCTTGACTGTAATGCTGTGGCCCTCCAACCACAGCTTGGTGGATCACCAGGGGGCTGCAGCTAACAATTTGAAAAACACTGCTCTAGAATATGAAGATATTTTAGCATAAACTTTTCAATTTAATACAAGTTTATTGTGCCAAGGGGAAAAAATGGTTTGTCAGCAAATCTTAGAGACACTATGCCATAATGTTAAAAAACAAAGGAAGCAGCAACTCAGTCATAAAACATAAACTTTGCAACAATAAATAAAATGAAGACTGCATGATGTGTTAAGACCATGAATAACACTAGACAACAAATAGTTTGTTTCCTGAGCAGTCCTGTTGACATCTTTTTTATTGTGGTCTGCAGATCACAAAAAACATCTTCAAATGTTCCTATCAAATACCATTTATTGTAATAATCTACTTTTGTGACTTGTATGTTCCTTGATATAAGCAGAACAACATTTTTATATCAGGAAATATCCTAACAATGTTATCAGTCAACTGTATCCTATCTCGATGGTGGTGTACATTCTATGATTGTTTTTAGCAAGGATAATCGTTCGTGCCACAAGCCCAGGAGAGTCCAGTAAAAGTTCTAGAAATGTGATAGTAAATTTAGGGCAATATATCTATGCAAAATCTTAATCCAGATAAGCATACGTGGGATGAGTTGGGATGTACCGTGTAAAGGAGAAGCCATTCAACAGGTAATGTGCAATACCATTCCAGACTCCTTCTGACACATTTGAAAACCTTGTTGAGTCTATGTCCCACACATTTTATGTAAAGAATAGAAGAAAGACAAGTTTGGGTGCTAAGGTAGCTATTTCATCGTCTTAAATACCATGTATATGATGACATCACATGCACTGTAGCACTATTGGTCCCATGTGACTGGCTACAAGCATAGTAATAGAAAAATGACCATGACAAAATGGCACCACAGATATATTGATGTTTTAAAATAGCAATGAGAAATAAAATTTTAAAATTGCACAAAGTTGGTCCAACATGATTTTATATATTCTAAAACATAAATTTTCAAAATTAGGTAAGTATACATAGTGTATGTGGCTTTTCAGAGTATATCATATTTGTGCACAACAAACTTACATTAACAGCTGATTGTTGAGAAAATAATTCATATCAAGGATATACAGTGTATATTACAGTAACATTTTTCAGCTCACTCATGTGAATGGTGCCTGCCATGTTGCAGCTACAACGCATTTATGGATACTTAGTAAACATTTTTATTAAAGGTGTAGTAATAATTGTCTGTCACTCTCTGTGCTAAACAGGAATCCAGTATTTCTGTAGTTTTTTTTTTCTGTTTCACATAGGATGAGGTGAACCCTGTAATGGTCAATTTATAACTCTCAGAAAGTCTTTGTTTATTGGCAAGTTTAAGCAAGGTTGGCAGACTAGCAAAAACCTATTAGAATCACATGTGTTTTTTTTTTCTTTTTTGTAACAGCATCTGTTCACTGTACAAAAATAAGGATCTCTTGCTCCACTTAATGCAAGGTTGGCAATTAGTTCATTTGCCTAACTCCAGAGCCCGCTGTGCACTTAGTTCATAGAACCTGGCAACTGTTCACTGCAAATGTTCATTCCAGAGTCAAAGTTGTGTTCTCTCTCTGTTGTTTTACGAGCAACCGCTTATGAATTTGTCTTCATATACTAAGATGTCGTTCTATAATAATATTAGATAGGTAATTTGGGCCATATGTTGGCCACAAAAAATATTCAGCTGTGTTCACAAAATCGAAAAGCAGAGTATATATCAAATTAAATAAGAGCTATTGAGTAAAACAATGCATTTGGATTTTTGTCACTGACTGCAAACAAAATAAATAAAGAAAACATATTATGGATGGTAAGCTTTCAAATTAATTGTAATTTTTTGGAGGATGCAAAAATAATATTGATTAACATGCCATCAAAGTTTTAGGATAACAATATGTTGCCATGGTTGTACATAGAACAAATGTCTAAAAGTTTGGGGATAGCATGAATTAGCATTGTCAATACAAAATAATGTATTTACATCACTTCAGTGAATTCTTTTATAGTTCTCTTTGTTGAGGACTGTCTTACAGATTTATAGAAAGGTGGTATACACCAATAAGCTAAAACATTAAAACCACCTGCTTAATATTGTGCTGGTCCCCTTCCTGCCACCAAAACAGCTCTAAACTGTCCAAGCATGGAATCCACAAGAAATTTGAAGGTGTCCTGTGGTATCTGACACCAAGACTTTAGTAGCTGTAAGGAGGGGCCTCCATCGATCAGACTTGTTTTTTCCTGCTCATCCCATAGATGCTCAATTGGATTGAGAGCTGGGGAATTTGGAGGCCAAGTCAACTCCTTGAAGACTTTTTCTTGTTCCTCAAACCATTCCTGAATAATTTTTGCATTGTGGAAGAGTGTATTATGTTGCTGAAAGTGGCCATTGCCATCAAGGAATACCATTGCTGAGAAGCGTGTCAAAGTAACATGCCCACAACCATTGTTTCTCAGCAGAACATTTCCCAGAGCATCACACTGCTTCCGCCAGCTTGCCTTCTTCACATAATGCATCCAACAGCCATATCTTCCCACATAAACGACACACATGCACCTGGCTGCCCACATGATCTAAAAGAAAATGTGATTCATCAGACTAGGCCATCTTTTTCCTTTACTCCATGGTCAAGTTTTGACGCTCACATGCCCATTGTAGGTGCTTTCAGTGTTGGACAGAGGTCAGCATGGTTATGATGCACTGTGTTCTGACATATTTCTCTCATGACCAGCATTAAGTTTTTCAGTAACTTGTACTACAGCAGCTGTTTTGTGGGACTGAATCGTACATGCTAGCTTTTGCTCCCATCTCATATCAATTAGCCTTGGGTGCCCATGGCCCTGTTGCTGGTTCACCAGTTTTCTTTCCTTGGACCACTTTTGGTTGGTAATAACCACTGCATACCAAGAACACCCCACAAGACCTGCCATTTTGTAGATGTTCTGACCCAGTCATCTATCCATCATAATTTGGCCCTTGTCAAAGTAACTCAGATCCTTATGCTTGCCCATTTTTCCTACTTCCAACACATTCCATTCAATAACTAACTGTTCAGTTGCTGCTGTAACAAAAGGCGCTATATACGCGCCTGACCCAACACAGACGGACACAGAGGCACGTAATAAACCAGTAGACTTTTTATTTTCTTCACCTGTGGGCGCACGTCTTCTCCGTGACCCACGGGCAATACACAGTACAAAAAGCACTTGATACACACACCAACAGGTTTCTTCCTTTTACCCCCACTCCTCCTCAAGCGTAGTCCTCCTCCTCCCGACCCTGGCTCCTTGAGTGGGGTGGCTGGCCCTTTTTATAGCCCACCCGGAAGCTGTGGAGGACTCCATCTCCCATGGAGCCCTGCGGGAGGTTGGGGAATCACTGTTGGCCAGGAAGGCTGCCACCAAGCGTCCCGGAGGAGGTACTGAGCTGCCCATGGCTGCTCCCCCGGAACATAAGCAGCAGGGGACCCGTCCGTTCGCCACACTGCCTAATATATCATACATCTTGACAGGTGCCATTGCAATGAGATAATCAATGTTATTCACTTCATCTGTCAGTGGTTTAAATGTTCTGATTATTAGATGTAGTTTGCCTGAGCTGAGAGGTCAGGTGGAGTTTCTGTCCCATTTTCCTGGCTTTACTTCTTCAGAATAAATTTCTTATGCAATGCATTAGACCAGTGTTTCTTAAGGGTTTTTTTTTCGCAACTCAGTCTTTCCCTTATTACTATCTTCAAGACTTAATTCATGAAAATAGTCAAATTGTAGGGGGTATCCCTTAGAGAATTCCTGTCGACACTTACAGCAGAACAAAGACAATTTCTTAAATGCCAACAGTGTTCCATGTTGAGACTCTTTTGAATTAAATACAATGATAATAATTCTTTATATTTATATATCATTTTACTCACTACTCAAAGCGCTCTTCACATAGGGAGGACCCAGAATGCAAACCCAAGATCTCCTTATTGTGAGACAGGAGCAGTACTACTGCACCACAATGGTGAGTCACAACCCAGCGCAGCCAAAAATGGTGTCAATCTCCTACTCATTTTTGGTTGTATCCCATAGTTTAGAAGCAACACTACAGACAAAAGTCAACAATCCAGAAATGCTTGTTCAAATAAATTTAAAAAAATTATAAATGTTTATATGCTGCTTGTGGCCCACTGTATTACTAAGCCCATAATCAACATGTGGCATTCCAGTGTTTTTAGATATGAACTCATTCTTTCAGAATATGCAACCTTAAAAAAGGATTAAGCACATTTAATTACAAATGAAATAATAATGTGTGCCATGTTAAGCCTCAGTTTATAAGCAATCAACTTCTCTATAACGTATATAAAATAATCCATTAATACAATTGTAAATAGCTTTGATTATATTTAGATAAAAGATGAAAATTAAAAACAGAACCAGTAAAAATATTTCTCTCTGAACAGTTCTTCCATTGCTCAACTGAAAAAACACCTCTTTTCTTGTCTTTCAGCTGTGACAAATAGTTTTCTGGCTGAGAATGCTTGCTAGATTACATTACTTTTGACTTTCTGCTCTTAAGGTACATACCACACAAGTGTAGTCAGTGTTTTATAATAGAATGTGTTTTTAATAAACAGAATTGACAGGTAGTAAAAGAGATGGACTTCAAATGAATAGTTTCCTCCTGTGCCATTTTTCCCATTTGCTGGCTAATACTAATAGTTGTGTATGAAAATAAATTGTTTCTTGTACACTTCTATCTCCAAATGCATGTCCTTTTCTTGTAGGTTTCACAAAGCAGAAATTCCAGGCATGACATTATTTCAAGGTCTTTGCAGAATTAAAAAATGCTTTTATGGGCAACAAGAGGCCTTTGTGATTTACAGACTGTGCCGCCTGTAAAATATTTTGTCCTGCCAATTGAAGTACACTACACTGAGGAGAGTAAATTTAAAAAATATTGAGAGCCTAACAGGAGTTAAAGTCATGAAGATTTGGAATCAGAAATTGCAATTCTGATGATGGCAATTGTGACATTTAATTCAAGCATAACTTGTGCCAAAAGTCAGAGCCAGAAATATTTTCATAGTGAGTATGTAAATATATAATGAATATGTTGTCACACACTTGCGTTTAGGAGACAGCTAAAAGTCCGGGGTAACTGTAATACTACACCAGACCAGGGGGTGGCAGAGTATGCTGACTGTCTCTCTCAGTTTCTTGCAGACCATTCCCGGGAAATCTCACCAGGTTCCGGCACCTCCAGCTCTGGCACCTCTGATGATGTCACTTCCGGTTCCGGACTAGATGACATCATTTCCTTCCCCAGCCCTTAAAATTGCCATCTTACCTTCAAATAAGCAGTTTTGGACTCAGTATTGTGAACATCTCTATTCAATTATTTCAAAATCTTTTGCAGCTTGGAAATAATGTACGGGTGGCTGCCCCAAACCTTTATGGTGTCTGGAGACTCATTCTTATTACAGTGGCGTAGCCGGCAGGATGGTTGTTCCCAAAAGAAAACGGGACAGGACCAAATAATTAATCAGGTGAGAAAGTACTGGGGCCGAGTTTCCTGGTGGGGAGTTCTTTCGGGGGTCAGGAGTGACTTGGTGCAGGCTCCGCTTCCTAAACACGAAACTGGGCTAGTATTTTCTCAAAGGAAGAATATGGATGAGATTTACAGACATGCACTGGTTCCTATGGAGGAAATGAAGAGGGCTCATTATGTTCTCTCGGAGGAGAGAGCTGAGCCGCCCATTGAGGTTAAGATCCCAGATAAATATGGGCTTTCCCCAGGCCAGCAGACAAGGATCTTAAAAAACTGGGAGTTAGATCCAGAGCGATCTACCCAGGAGCAGGCAGAAGCTCTCTGGGAACACACATCCCATTGGCTAAGGCCGTTTGAGCTGACAGCATTTCAAATAGTGCAGCAGGTTGCCTGCTTTTTGTTGTTAAAAGGACTTCCCAAAAATGTTGCCCAGCTGGCCTGGGGAGAATTCCACACCTTGGAGGATCTTATAAAGTTCCTGGAAAATCCTATATCAGCCTCACAATCTGAGGGAGTAGAACAGTCCTCTAGTGGAATCCGTGGGGATTACATCACACAAACTAGGTCTCTTTCATATAAACTGGAGCCTGTCCCAAAGTTCCCGGGCCTCGGGGCGGACAAACTGCCAGGGGACAAGGAGGGATGCAGATGGATGGGGAGAGGCGGTTTATGTGCACTTGTCAACCCCCTAAAACTAACATACGGGAGTGGTAATAGTTAATATATATAAAGTAGAAGCACTCCTTGATACAGGTACTAACATTTCCATTGTTGCTTGCCGATATGTACTACCGCGACAGTGGATAAAAACAACGACCAGTATTACCTGTGTACATGGGGAAACCCGTAAATATAAAACCACCCGATGTTTCATTAGCTATGGGGGATCGCTGAAAAAAATCACCATGGCGGTCCTCCAGCATCCACCTTTTGCTGTGATTCTCGAACAGGACTGGTTGGATAATAAAAGTGGTGTGCCAATTACTACTCCCGAAAAAACCTTGGGCCTAGCTATACACAGGGACAGCTCGACTCCAGCTGTCTCAACGCCATGTAAACAGCCGGCGGAGAGAGATACAGAAGGCCAAGAGGCAGATGGGGAGATTCCTGGGCCGTTGCAGGTGGACACGTCATCAACCAGTGCCTCGACGAGCTGGGAGGAATCCCTGCCCCTTGAGATCAGACCGGACCCTCTCTCTGAAATACACTTTCAGTTTAGAGAAACGCCGGCTTCTTTCATAAGGAAGCAATGGAATGATGACTCCCTGAAACATGCTAAAAATGCAGCAGTACTTGTCAATGGTCAACACACTAATCAGCCCATGCCACAGGGTCCTCACTTTGTGATAGAAAACAACCTTTTATATTGAATAGCTGAGCATGAGGGGGAGGTGAGAAAGCTGTTGTTAATCCCACAAATTTACCGACGGCAAGTCTGTGAATTAGCACACGCCCACCTCCTAGGAGGCCATTTGGGCACGGACAAAATATTAGAGTGGGTTAAGCTCTGATTTTTTTGGCCAGGAATTAATGAGGTTTGCTGTTTTTTCGTCTCTTTTCCAGACTTTCAATTACGGCAAATTCCTAGGAGGGACCGTGCTCCTCTCGTTCCCCTTCCCTTAATTGCTGTTCTCTTTGAGAGAATTGGGGTCGACATTGTAGGACCCTTAGAGCCCTCAGCCCGAGGACATAAATATATATTAGTCCTCGTTGATTATGCTACTCGATATCCTGAGGCTGTTTCCCTGCACTCAGCCAGGTCGAAAATAATCGCACAGGAACTTGTAGGTGTCTTTGCACATGTTGGCATTCCTAAAGAGGTTCTTACGGATCAAGGGACACCATTCACATCGGAAGTTGCCAAGTTACTTAAGATAAAGCACTTAAAGACCGCGGTGTATCATCCTCAAACCGACGGTCTAGTGGAGAGATTTAATCAGACTCTTAAGCAAATGCTTCGCAAGTTGGTCAGCGAGGACAGGAGGAACTGGGATCAGCTCCTCCCCCTCCTACTCTTTGTTTATCGGGAAGTCCCACAAGCCTCTACAGGGTTTTTGCCTTTTGAATTATTATATGGACGACAACCTCGGGGATTACTGGATATTTTGAAAGAAGGATGGGGAGGCCCTTCCCTCTACCAATATTTTGGAGTATATCGTGCAGTTACGCGATGGATTTGGAAAAATTAGACCTGTTCTAAAAAGTCACTTAGAAAAAGTGCAAGCAGCGCAAGCCCATTATTATAATCATGGTACAGCCCTCTGAGAATTCCACCTGGGAGATCGTGTCATGGTCTCAGTTCCCACCTCCCGCTCAAAATTACTTGCCCACTGGCAAAGACCTTATGAAATTAAGGTGAGGAAAGGACTCATTGATTATTTGGTGAAACAACCCAATCATCGACAGAGCGAGCGGATCTATCATGTGAACTTGCTGAAGCCCTAGAAGGAAAGGGATTCTGATCCCACCTCTGCTCAGTCCAGCTCATTCTTTGCTCACACCACAAACCTTAATTTCGGTACAGAGTTAAACTCTAACCAGAGACAGGAGCTGGAAGCAGCTATCCTGTCCATACCGGAGGTGGTGAGTGAAAAACCCCGAAGGACCTCTCTGATTGCGCATGACATAGTGACATCACCTGGGGTTATCGTTAGAGAGTGGCCCTATCGACTTCCCGAGGTAAAGAAAATAGAGGTGGAACTTGAAATTAAGCGTATGCTGGAACTAGGAGTAATAGACGAAAGTTATAGTCCCTGGTCCAGCCCAATTGTATTGGTTAATAAGCCTGATGGGAGTTGAAGGGCTTTGCAATGACTTCCATCGGCTTAATCAAGTATCTCAATTTGATGCTTATCCAATGCCCCGAGTGGACAACCTCCTTGAGAGGCTTGGCCAAGCTAAGTTTTTGACTACACTTGACATGACTAAGGGGTACTGTCAAATTCCTTTAATGGACTCCGCAAAGGTTAAGACCGTGTTTAGTACCCCTAGTGAACACTGGCAGTATCGTGTCCTTCCATTCAAGTTACCCGCAACTTTTCAGCGTATGGTGGATAGTGTGCTCCACTCCCATAATGCGTACAGTGCTGCCTATCTGGATGACATTGTCATCTATTCCAGCACGTGAAAGGACCATGTACAGCAGGTCACTTTGGTGTTACGGATGCTAAGAAAAGCCGGGCTTCGAATTAATCCAAAGAAATGTTTGGTGGGTTGCGGTATCGTCAAACCATAGTGTTCAAAAATAGAAGCCATAATACGATGGCCCCATCCGCGAACCAAGCGGCAGGTCCAAGCCTTTCTCGGACTAGCTGGTTACTACTGCCGGTCTGTACCCCGGTTTTCAGAGAGAGCGGCGCCCTTGACTGACTTAACAAAGAAGATGGCTCCTAACAATGTTGTTTGGGATGATATGGGATGATATGACGAAGGCTGCATTTAGTGACTTAAAACAGGATCTTACGTCTACACCAATTTTGAAAGCTCCTGATTTCTCTCTTCCTTTCATTCTCCAGACCAACGCATTGGACACAGGTCTCGGTGCCATGTTCAGCCAAAACGTCGATGGTGTAGAACACCTCATCATGTACCTCAGCCGGAAACTGTTGGATCGGGAGACCAGATATGCGGCAGTGGAGCGGGAAGCGCTTGCGATTAAATGGTTGATTACACAGTTGAGGTACTACCTCTTGGGTCGGGGATTCACTCTTGTGACGGATCATGCACCCTTACAGTGGATGGCCCTACACAAAGAGTCGAATCCTTGGGTCACCAGGTGGTTTCTTGAACTTCAACCGTTTAAGTATTCATGTATTCATTATAAGGGCTCTCTTTACTCCAGTGCCGATGCCCTTTCTCATTCTCATGACCTCGCGGTGCAGGTCGCCCAACCTGGTGGGTCTGGGCTAAAGGGGGTGGCCTTGTCACACACGTGTGTTTAGGAGACAGCTAAAAGGTCTGGGGGACTGTAATACTACACCAGACCAGGGGGTGGCAGAGTGTGATGACTTTCTCAGTTTCTTGCAGACCATTCCTGGGAAATCTTACCAGGTTCTGGCACCTCTGGTGATGTCACTTCCAGTTCCGGACTAGATGACATCATTTCCTTCCCCAGCCCTTAAAACCACCATCTTACCTCCAAATAAGTAGTTCTGTTTTGGACTCAGTATTTTGAATATCTCTGTTCAAATATTTCAAAACCTTTTGCAGCTGGGAAATAATATATGGGTGGCTGCCTCAAACCTTTACGATGTACAGTATGGAGACTCATTCTTATTACAATGTAAATATAGAAAATATAGAGATTTAAAAAAATAAAGAATTCCTATATACTGGTTTCACATTGAAATTAAACTTGAACTAGTAACATAAAACATATTTTTAAACAAAATCAAAAATACTGAACACCAAAAAATAAATGAGAAGGAAAAAGTAATGGTACCCAGAGCTGCTGACATCTAGAGCTAACTGAAAATATATCAATTTAGTACAGAGTGATGTTTGTTGGTTCTCCCTTTCAATGTGTGTGGGTTTTCTCCAGTTTTTGTAACTTCCTTCCTCTTCCTAAAGTTGTAAGTAATGTTAACTGTTGACTCTTAATGTGAATTGACTGGGAAAAAGAGTATATCCTATGACAGAGTGGTGTCCCACTTGCGACTAGGTCTTGTCTTATGCTCCATGCTTCCTGAAAGAGCCCTTTATTACAATCAGAGAATTTGGAAAATGAGAGAATGTAACAAGATCAATAACATAAAATGATTTATAATAAAGAGTTTATGGCAACAATTATTTCTGTCTTGACATTATTAGATTCCACTGTCTATATCTGTGAGGTTGTATTAACTCACAAGTCCCACTAAAGGATGGAACTTTAGTGCAAGTGATGTTTATTAGCAAAAGCAGTCAAAACAAAACAAAAATAAGAAAAATCCTAATTTTTTTCTTAAACAGTTCCCACAATGCCCTTCCATCTCACAATAATGATGAGGTATGTTGTCTTTTCAGTCTTACATATTTTTTTATTAGGAATGCAATTTTTCGAGGCTGAAGTTTTGAAGCTTGTATTGTTTTAATAAGGCACATTATTGTGAAGCTTTGTGACCGTATGACTGCACCAGGAGCAGCATGACTGCTTCATAGTCTTGCACTGTTCCTCATGCTATAATATAATCTAAGACTACACCACTCATATTTTATAAGAAGATGCTGAAGTAAATATGGAGTCCAAAAGAGTAGAACTTGTTATCCAACAATAACATAATACTAGGCTATAATAGTTTTCTGTACTGGAACTTAAAATGTGTTATTAATACTCTCACCTAATCTAGACACATTTTCTAAACTCCCCTTATATGTACCCAGTGCCACAATTTGCCCAAACCCGTTTATGATTCTCTTTGCCACTTAGAACAACTATTCTCCAAATGCTCATGGTGCTGTGGCTAAAAACCAGAGGCAGGACAGAACTTGCAAAGGAACAGATAGAGCAAAGTCAAAGTCTGCCTTTGTAAGCCAGCCCCAGTTCAGCACACAGCTTGAACTCCTGAGGTGAGAGGACGCTGGCGTTGATTGTTCGCCGCTTCTCCCTCTGACTCTGACTTTAATGTTTTTACTATTATTTATACTATTATTTATATTTTACTAACATTATTAATTTACTATTTTTCTTTTAGTTTTCATTAGAAAGTTTCGTATTTTTTCTGAAAGCTTTCTTGTACTGTTTTATCGTCTGCCGTGGATTTTACGGATTTTATCAAGGTTTTGTTGCCTACTCACTTGCTGCCTGGATATACTGTTCTACCGTTTGCTGTGGACTTTATGGATTTTATTAAGTTATGTTAAGTTAAGCTTTTTGTTGCCTACTCACCTGTTGCCCGGATATACTGCTTTAGATGTCTGGATAGCATTCCTCCCTACCTCTTCAGTCTGAATGCCGTTCAGTTATTCTAACTCACAACTCCGCCGACTTAATCCCGCAACCACTCCTGAAATTAACATCTCCATCATCAAAGAACTGGGACTTCTTCGCCGTCCTCGTTACATTCACAGAGGCTCCAACCGAAAGTTCATCTTCTATAACCAGCCAAAGTGCTCTGCTACCAACATTCCATCTTTCTGGTCATCTGTCACACGTTTGACGCGTCATCAGAGCACAGCCGCTCCAATTACTATCAACACTGGAAGTATCATGAGATCTCTGCACTCTAGCATGGGATCCACCCGAGCCACTGACAGAAATATCGCGAGGTCTTCACATCCCCGGCTGGATTTATTTTGTGGAGTGGATTCTAAGCTGCGTGGAGTGGATTTTAATGTTTTGCGTCCTGTACAGAGATTTACTTCACAGTCATTGGTTAAATTTGAACTATTTAATTCTCAATCTATCAGCAATAAATCCACACTGATTGAAGAACACATCAGGGAGAAAGGACTTGACTTCATGTGTCTGACAGAAACCTGGCACCAGTCAGAGGTTTTCTCTGCCCTAAATGAAGCCTGTCCACTTGGCTACAGTTACTTGGAGGCAGCTCGCAGCACAGGGCATGGTGGTGGACTAGCTATTATCCACCGTCAGGACCTGGGGTTGTCCCCTACCTCGATACCTGCAATATCTTCTTGTGAGTGCCTTGCATTTAAATGTAAGCCCCCGTTTCCCATGACTGTTCTCCTTATCTATCGACCTGAAAAACCCAAATCTGCCTTTATTCCGGAAATGACTGATCTTCTCACAACACTCTGTGCTACTTCTGCCAACATCATAATCTTAGGAGATATAAATATTCATGTTGACAGTCCCACAGGTTATCTCACTGCTGACTTCCTTGAGCTGCTAGATTCTCTCAACCTACAACAACATGTTGGTGTTCCCACACATTCTAGGGGTCACACTCTTGACTTGGTCATTTCAAACTGTGCCCCAATCAGAAATCTACAGGTATATGATCTTGGTATTTCAGACCACAAAGTAGTGTCATTGGAGCTGCCCTTTTTCTCTCCCTGTATCAAACCAAAACGACAGATCTATTTCAGAAATCTGAAGAATATCAATGTGGATGCCTTGGCCTTGGACCTTACATTTCTCTCCTCTGACTTTATCAGCTCCCTCTCTGTTGCTGACCTCGTGGATTTTTATAACCAGTCCCTGAGCAGTCTCCTGGACTTCCACGCCGCTTTAACATCTCGTGCTCAGCTCCTTGGTATACCTGCGAGCTACGAAAAATGAAGGCGGCTGGGCATGTCCTTGAGCGGCAGCTCAAGGCCTCTGGGCTGACTGTCCATAAACAGGCTTACAGGGAACACTTGAGGGCGTATGCAGAAGCTCTGAAGGTTGCATGGTCCAAGTTTTATTCCACCATCATCAGAAATGGCTCCAGGAACCCTAAAAAACTTTTTTCAACCATAAATCATCTTCTCAAACCTCCTTTACCTGCCCATTCTGAGACCACCGATGAGAGATGCAACATGTATATCAACTTTTTCAAACAAAAAGTTGATAATATCCGTTTACACCTCTCTACCAAGGATATCTTGCCCTTCCCAACTGTTGACTCATTGTCTGAGACTGTCCAGCCTCTTTGCTCTTTCTCTGTTGCCACACAGGAAGACGTGGAGGATGTCATCAGGAAAATGAAACTGTCTACTAGTTCCCTGGACCCTTTCCCCTCACCTTTGTTGAGGGCCAACATTTCTGCTGTCTCTCCACTTATCACTAGGATAATAAATCAGTCCCTCCTGGTTGGCCATGTTCCTTCTGCACTAAAAACTGCTGTCATCAGACCTCTACTGAAGAAATCCACCTTCGATCCTGAAGTTCTCTCTAACTATAGGCCCATCTCCAATCTTCCATTTCTCTCCAAAGTTCTGGAAAAAATAGTTGCAGCACAACTTCATGATCATCTCAAACTGAATAACCTGTTTGAAAAGTTTCAGTCTGGTTTCCGCCCTGGCCATAGCACCGAAACAGCCCTGGTCAGGGTCACCAATGATCTTCTGATGACGGCAGTTACTGGTTCACCTTCACTACTTATCCTCCTTGACCTGACAGCTGCTTTTGACACAATAGACCATAACATCCTTCTTCACAGCCTGCAATACACTATTGGACTCTCAGGAAATGTTCTAAATTGGTTTACATCATACTTGACTTGCAGAACTGAGCATGTCGCCCTTGGCAGCGCAAAGTCCCACACCCACAACGTCACCTGTGGTGTTCCACAGGGCTCTGTGTTGGGCCCTATCCTTTTTACTATCTACATGCTCCCCCTTGGAACTGTCATTGGCAGACATGGTTTATCGTTCCATTGCTATGCCGATGACACTCAGCTTTACCTCAGGACTACTCCCACCTCCTCTACTGCTCCTCTGCCAACATCTACATTGACTACCTGCCTGGAGGAGATTGAGGCATGGATGAGGCTCAATTTTCTTCAGTTGAATAGATCCAAAACAGAAGCCATCTTAGTTGGTACATCACATCATATCATCTCCGCTCCTCTACCATCACCAGTATTACTTTCTCTGGCCAAAATATTCCTCTTTCCACATCTATTACTAATTTGGGTGTTAGAATGGACTCCCAACTTACTTTTGACACCCACATCAAATATCTCTGTAAGTCATCTTTTTACCATCTCAAGAACATCGCCAAATTCCGCCCATTACTCACCCTGGCAGATGCAGAGAAGCTCGTCCATGCCTTTGTCTCTTCCAGGCTGGATTATTGTAATGCGCTCCTCATTGGGATTCCTGGCAAGAGTATCCAGAGACTCCAGTATATTCAGAACAGCGCTGCCAGGATCCTGATGAGGGTGCGAAAGCCTGATCACATCACCCCAATTCTGAGAACCCTTCACTGGCTCCCTGTTTCATTCAGAATAGAGTATAAGGTCTCCCTTCTTACCCATCAGTGCATTTATGGACATGCCCCTCTCTATCTACAGGAACTCCTTACCCTTCATACCTCCTTACGCTCCCTCCGCTCTGTACACACTAACACTCTTCAAGTCCCCAGAACTAAGCTCAGCAGCATGGGTGACAGGGCGTTTTCATCTGTGGCGCCGAGACTGTGGAATGCCCTCCCTGATTACCTGAGAGCCCCACAGTCGACCGAGGCCTTTAAGCGAAACCTAAAAACTCATCTTTTTAGAAAGTCATTTTGTTAATGTATTTTATAGATTCTTCTGTTTATTTTTTTATTTTTTTTATTCTATTTTTACTCTGTAGCACTTTGGGATTGCTAAAATATAAAGTGCAATATAAATAAAATTTATTATTATTATTATTATTATTATTAGCTACAAGAGGATAATCCTTGGAAATCAAAATCGACTTAGAAGCCAGTCATCATCATCTATAAATTCTTCCATTTGTGATGTCTTCTAACAATGTTAAAGCGACTATGGTATTTGGATTAGTTTGGCCATTCCATGCACCATTTTTACAATCAGAATTACTACAATCAAACACCTTAAATCTGTAAACAATATGCAATTAATTTCTGTGTGTTTGATAAAAGAGATGAAAACCTAAAAAAAGAATGAGAAGCATCACAGAAAGCACTGCTTTGACGCTAGGTGCCAACCGTTTGCAAAACTGAGCAGAAACTTGCATACGCATGGTGTGAGGCTGCCGTTAAAATGTGTATGGCTTTATGCCAAGTTTAGTTTTTATACATGTTGAAGTGAGTGTGGACACAGGCATACGCAATATTTTTGTGTGTACGCACCGTTTATACATGAGGCTCCTAGTGAGAGATGGCAAGTCACCGACTGGGCTTATAGTATTTTTGCCAGTTCCACATGCTGCCAACAGATGGCGCAATGTTTTTATGAAACATCAAGAAATTAACTTCATTCCAAGCCACTTCACTGGAATGGTCTGGTGATACATAAAGCTTCATGTCGCCATTACTACTTCACGGGGCTTTATTTGCATGTGAATACTTTTTATTTTTTTGTCTCTCTAGACTTTGCAGCTGAGCTGCTTATACTGTATACATGTAAATATAGGTAGCTGCACCTACAGGAGTATACCAATTATCTCATGCACAAAGGGTTCTCCTTTATTTTTCACTGTACAGCAATCATTATTTAGCCACATCAAAACATTCTAACTCAATATACTAAACATTAATGCTGCCTTCCATTTACCTTGAAGTTGTATGTCAGTGTTTTAAATAACATAACATCTGAGTTGATCGTGTTGCATTTAAACTTTCGGAAAGCCAATATGAATGCCTACATGAAAACATATGTTGTACTTGCTCTTTCGGAATACAGACAACTACAGAACAACACATTACACAGTATTTTGCACATTTAAATGCTGTAGCAGCATGTCCACTGATAGAAGTTGGACTGTACTGTGTGTACAACTGATTTAAAGAGACAAAGAAAGGCAGAAGTGCTAATAAACAGTATAATATTATAGCTTGCACTTAGTGTTGCATTTAGTGCATGATCTCTTCTGACTTTCTAGGAGTTTCTGATTTTTTTTTTTCCTGACAAGCTAGCATAATATTCTAAAAGAAAGAACTTAATTGAAAGCAGATTATAAAATAACTGTAAATGAATGCTGTTTGATGCCTGTGACAGAGCCTTCTGTCTCAGCACTCCACTGTGAAGGAGTGATGTCTCGGTTGTCTGGCAATGGTGTCTGTCATGCAATCAATGCTGCCTGGATTACCAATAAAATAATGCAAAAGCTCTTTAAAATGTTTAAGGAAAAAAAAAGATTAAAAAATTAACATTTTTTGTATAAAAGATAAACCATATCTTGAATTTGAAATGTGAGAAATCTATTTTTTCCAAGCACAAAGATTGAAAACTGCTTTAAAATTATAATATAAAGTATCTCATTGTGGCACAGTGGTGTACTAACTTGGATTTAACTACTGTTAAACACAGGGGTAGTTTTTTTGTAATTGTTGCAAAGCTTGCACTCATGTAGTTTAGAAATGATGAACCAATGTTAAGATTTCCATTACTGGAAGGACAAAATGCCCCCAGATTCCAAAGGTATGTACAATATCTCTAAAGAAAAATAAAGTTTGTTGTTACAAAAGCTATCATTTTTGAAAACAAGCAGTGTCATCAGACAATAAATATAACAATTAATATATGATCATTTTCATGATACCCATACATTACAGTATAGTTTAATGGGGCATTTCGTAATATGTCTTCTGAATCCAGTGACATCTCATAACTGTCAGACCAAACTGTATCAGGCATCAAGGTACGTAAGAATGCTGGAGGTAAAACATGTCAATAATCAAACTTTATAGTCCCATCCACTCCTTTCAGCTTTCATTTGACTTTGATAATTGATCATGCTGTTATGTCACCCAGGTGGTCTTGTGTTGATGGCTTGAACTTTATACTTTTGACTTTATGATCAGTCTTTAGTATGATCTTTCAACAGACTTCTTAATGTGAGATATGGACACTGTACAACCAACAAACGAACAGAGATTGTTCTGAGAGTCACAATTACATGCATTTATTATGTTTGATTCCATTCTATATTCATCTTCATCTTTCACAGGTTAAACTTTTTACATTTGCTTAAACCAACTGGTGTGGAATGTAATCATATATGTTTGTCAAGGACTTATTTTAGGACTCTTTAAGTTTCTTTACCATTCCTGATTTGCATTCATTCTGATATTCCTGCAACCTTAGCATTTTGAATTGTTTTTTATCAGTCTTCTGATTTTTCAGTGTGAAGCAGGTCATCCCATGAATGATTATAGGCAAACAATTTTCTTCTCTGTATTAAAAAGAAAGAGTCCAAAAACTATCATAATTTTTTGAACTTCTTCTTTTATGGATGAAATATTGTTCTATTGGTATATCACATTGTTCATTTAT
The DNA here is from genome assembly GCF_900747795.2 of Erpetoichthys calabaricus. Taxonomy (NCBI): domain Eukaryota; kingdom Metazoa; phylum Chordata; class Cladistia; order Polypteriformes; family Polypteridae; genus Erpetoichthys; species Erpetoichthys calabaricus. Next base: position 134,470,927 of record NC_041394.2, read on the forward strand.
TATGTCATAATCAGCCCCTAGGGCTTTTCTAACATTTTAATAATCACACCAAAAACTTCTTAAAAAGGTTTATTTCCTGAGTTGGACTTAGCTCTTCCAGAACTGACTTCTTCTGCTCTTTCTTGTTTTCCAAGTTGCCTAAGGTGCCCCTATAGGTACAGTAAATGATATCCATCGGCCTTCTGTATGGTAAGTATGATGGATATTAGTGCTTTAAATGTTTTTATTCATTATAACTTGTAGCTTTTTTCAAATATCATGCCTTTATCAGTCTGGGCTAAAAATATTATTTTAAAATTCATGGGCTTCCTCCTTTGCATATTTTGATGATCGTATTCATGGCAAGTCCCTATATGCTTAGTCTTAGTCGATTTTGGATATTCACTGTTTCTTTGGAACTCAAATTGAACCCGCACTGTTTGCATGCCTGGGGTTTCAAGTTAAAATGAGAGAACTGTAACAACTGATCACATTGTCAAACAAAATATCTGAAAGTCACAGGATGAAAAGGAAAAAAAAAACAAGCACACAATTTGTATAATGAATTGGTAAATAAGCATGTTTTTAAAGTGGGAGCAATTCATAAACCTGCATAATGTTGAAAATGAAATACTGAAAGACAAAGGCAAAGGTACTAGAAAGAGCACATTTCATATTGATGTAAAGATTACATCATATCACAAAAAAATACAGTTAAAAAACACATTTCACTCATGTGAAGAGGATTCTCAAAATAAGTAGGTCAGCTAAATGGTCTATAAATGATGATTAGCCTGCCATTGTTGTGAAGCAGCAACAAAAAATGGCAAAAAGGGTGTGAGACCTCAAAAATGGGGCAAAACCCGACCGGGAGCCTCGTTTATAAAGCTTGTGTACACAAAAAATGAAGCTCTAAATGTGCCCACTCAACTTCCCACAGAAATGTTTATATTTATAAAAGAAAACTTGACATGGGATTGTGTGTATATGTATGGCAACTCTGACCCATGCATATGCAACATTTGTGGAGAAACTGGTGGCACAGTTGATAACGTACAGTATGTGACAGTGACGGGAACGTGATGGTGTGGGTCAGCTCCACTGTAGCTGTTGCATTCGGGAACCTTTTGAACCTGACACCGTCAATAGTCATGACACACACTCACACATCCAAGCAAGGGGAAGGTGTAAACGTGCTCGGTGCTTTTATTAAAAACAAGTACAAAATTAAAGTGTCCAAAAAGTAGTGCTCAATCTTCAATAAATAAAAAAAAGTGCAAGTGGAGATTAAAAATCAGTCAAATAAATATGCTTTTAAAACCTGAAATTAAAACCAACAGTGCAGGAAACTGTCCCTTAAAGCTCATGACCTTGTGCAGTCCATTAAAACCGTCATCTCCCCAGCTTATCTTTCCAGACCTTGCAGCTGAGGTGATGTCTACCCCATAGATTCAGCCTTCTTTCTTCCGTGGTCTACAGGTCACTGCTGCTTCAATGGCCACACAGTAGGGCTCCTAATCTGGACCTAGGCTTGGGTCCTTCACTCCCATGGACAAAGGAAAGGCACACCGACTGAGCCTCTGTCACTGAACCATCACTGCAACCCCTAGCTTTGGCCACACATTGTTCTGCTGGGGCTCTCATCCTCCTGGCTGTCTGCCTCCTCAATCCTGCACTGTCTCTTTCCCCATTTCCTGCCTGCTTTACATTCTCTACTTTAGTCTTCATTTGTTTCTTGTTCTTCTCTTCTTTTCTTTTGCTCTTTTCACTCTTGCGCTCCCCTTTTATATGCTGGGGAGTGGTTGCAGGTGCAATTGCCTGATTGTTGCCCTGGGCTGATAATGACACAATCAGACCTCCCGCACATTTCGGCAAGGCAACACACGGACGGCTGACCGCCTTGCAACAATCTGGAGATAAGCTGTCTTCTGAGCACATTGCTCGCACCTACTCCACTCCCCAGCGCAAGTGCATCTGTTATTTATTTATTTAAAGTAGGCACAGTGCCATTGACCACATGTCACAGGGAAATGTAGCCAAATCAGATAAGTGACGACTTGTATGCATTATCATAATACTATAGTATAGTTATAATATATTACAATAATAGCTTGTGATATGTATTATTATGTAATAATTCATATCACCGAGCCATTACTACAATGTGTGTTAATGTGAGAAAAATATTAAGCTTCAAAAGAGATGAATATGATATACAGACTGTACTTCAGTTTCCTTTTAGCAAGACCAATGCTGCACATTTACAATGAAGAACGTTTTTGTTTTTTGATCAGTTTATTTTGGCTACCTGTTGCTACTTCTCAGGAAACTCGTTAACAGGTCAGAAATATCTCAGCCAGTTCCTCATTCTGTCATGCCTGATGTACTGAAAGCCATTGGCTTAGGAGGCGCTGCATCCAGTTTTTGTATGGTCTGGGTGTACAGTACATACATAAAACATAGCACAACTTAAAAAGGCAATATGCAATAGTGTCCAGTTCTCCTCTCACAATCAGAGCAGTTTACTGTACTCATATTCCATTTAGAGCACCTTGCGAGAGTGAAGGTGCTTTTGTTAACATTAAGCAGTTATGTTCCATTAACTAACAAGTCATATGTAATTCCAAAATGAGACTGACAAACATCACGTCCTTATGGCCTGGGTCAACCCATGGTTCATTTATTTTGTAGCTAACTAGCTTTGGCAGACATGACAATGCTTTACAAGGCGGCTGGTTTGCTTTCAAGGGAACTTTCCGATCCTTCAGTTTTTCATATGTTCTATACTATTCATTGTATCAGCAATTGTGTCATTACATGTGCCAGATATTATCATCTAACCATTCAAATGCTGGCACCTTTCTCCTTTCCTGGACCCCTCAGAATGAAGAGGTGAGGCGCTATAATGCCACGCAAGATCTTGCACACTCAGTTGAGGAGCGTATGCAGATGCTCTTGAACACAGGTGGCAGGGTCATGACGTGTTAGAAGGATGGCTGCTATTCCTGCTGGTTGCCAATAAATGTTTGCAGCATATTGAGTGCAAATGTATATACAGGCGGAGGACAGTCCTTCAGAATTGACATCCACCCACAGAATACAAGGAACATATTCAAACAAAAGTCACCCTGGATAAAGGCGTCAGACAAATAAGTAAATGTAAATGTACACAGTACCTACATACTAATTATTGAAAATAATAAATAACAAAATAACAAAAATAACAGGAAAATTAATAATTCAAAATGACAAAAATAACAATAAAGCAAAAATTGAACATAAGGCTGGGAACAGCAAACACTAGGGTATAAGACATAAAAATATTACTAGAGTTAATTATGACATGGGGGGTATTTATTGGTGTGGTTGTTGAGATAGAAAAGCATAATACAGATGACTCAATTGGGTATTACTTGTAGATGTATATCAACAGTGTATCAAGAAAATGACCCAAACTCGCCTAACAAGCCAGGCCAAAAATTGCAATTTCTGGAAAAATGTTCTACTTAAAATTTCTTTTGATGACCACAAAATAAACATCAACTTAAAAAAAATGTTTTATTTACAGTAGCCTAAAATTGCTCAATTAAATGTTTTTTTTTTTGGTTTATTAAATAAAACCCATAATATTTGAGTATTTTATTTTAGGATTTTTTGAATGTAGTTTTTACGTAAACTTTGCGTCTAAGACTATATTATAAGGGAAAACTAGCATTCACCTTCAATTGTGTGTATTTAAACAGATGTTTAGCAGAAGTTTGGGAGAGGCAAAATGCAGCCACATGAGAGTTAAGCCACTGACAAACGGGCAATTACTAATGACATCATGCTGTTGGCATCATGGAGAGAAGCAGAAGTTGAACTGTGAATGAAGGACTCATCAGAAAAGTAAAAATCTCAGAAGGCATTGTTTGAGACCACTCTAGAAAAGGTGACCATTAGATCTGCTTTTCTTTTAAACAATTACCCTAAACAAATTGATGAAGATGAACAACATGTTTCAACAGATAGTTGAATTCTGGAATATCCAAATGAGGCATAAATTGGCAAAAATTATGGAAATTATATGAAAATATAAAGCAAACATTTGGAAGAAGTGTTATTATCTATTGGAGTGTTTATGTTTAGGCTCAGATAAACTAGCCAATGTATATGCTTGTAAGTATATGTATATGAGGCTTTTGGGGACTTTGTTTAATTTGTATAATATAAATAACTTTTTTTTTTAATTTTATTTATTAATTTTAGTTTACAATATAAATAACTTAAAACAACTTCTCATTGTCAGGAAATAAGACCAAGGGTAACTTATCAGTTGTCCAGTTTTGACTGATATAACATACTAAAAATAGCCATCAAGCCATGGTATAAAAGCACCCCAGGAGGCATGATGCAGACGCTGCATGGCCTTTAAAATGGAGGGACGACAAGCAGCAGCAGCAGCAGCAGCATCATAAGTATGAGAGAGAGAGAGAGAGAGAGAGAGAGGGGGTTATTTCTATAGCCACACCAAAACTATATGCTATCAAACAACAAATTACAGCATCAACTACAAAATGAAAAAGTGCCCCAAAGAAGGGAAGGAATTCCACACCATTAACACATACAGTAATCCCTCCTCCATCGCGGGGGTTGCGTTCCAGAGCCACCTGCGAAATAAGAAAATCCGCGAAGTAGAAACCATATGTTTATATGGTTATGTTTATATTGTCATGCTTGGGTCACAGATTTGCGCAGAAACACAGGAGGTTGTAGAGAGACAGGAACGTTATTCAAACACTGCAAACAAACATTTGTCTCTTTTTCAAAAGTTTAAACTGTGCTCCATGACAAGACAGAGATGACAGTTCCGTCTCACAATTAAAAGAATGCAAACATATCTTCCTCTTCAAAGGAGTGCCCGTCAGGAGCATATAAAGTCACAGAGATAGAGAAAAGCAAACAAATCAATAGGGCTGTTTGGCTTAAGTATGCGAAGCACCGCGGCACAAAGCTGTTGAAGGCAGCAGCTCACACCCCCTCCATCAGGAGCAGACAGAGAGAGAGAGAGAGAGAGAGAGAGACAGAGTTTGTTTTTCAAGCAAAAATCAATACGTGCCCCTCGAGCTTTTAAGTATGCGAAGCACCGTGCAGCATGTCATTTCAGGAAGCAGCTGCACAAAAGATAGCAACGTGAAGATAATCTTTCAGCATTTTTAGACGAGCGTCCGTATCGTCTAGGTGTGCGAACAGCCCCCCTGCTCAATCCCCCTACGTCAGGATCAGAGAAAGTCTGCGCAAGAGAGACAGAGAAAAGTAAGTTGGGTTTCTTCTCAGCCATCTGCCAATAGCGTCCCTTGTATGAAATCAACTGGGCAAACCAACTGAGGAAGCATGTACCAGAAATTAAAAGACCCACTGTCCGCAGAAATCCGCGAACCAGCAAAAAATCTGCGATATATATTTAAATATGCTTACATATAAAATCCGCGATGGAGTGAAGCCGCGAAAGGCGAAGCGCGATATAGCGAGGGATTACTGTATACTTTTAAGAAAGGCCTTCGTTGGATTAAGAGAAATGGACTCTTTAATTTACATGGACATCTCTCTCTCTTCTGATTATATGTAAGTGAAGCATACTGTATGAACATTGACTTTTTGTCAGTTGTTCTGGTTATTTAGGTTGCCTGTACTTCTACTTTTGTCTTCTATTATTTAATGCAGTAAATAAATATAAGTGATGAGTAAATTAAAGTCTGAATATTAGAATATTATTAGTAATCACTGCAACTTGCCTTGTTTATTGAGATCACCTGCCTCAGTGTACTTGTTTGAGTGATTCATTATTTGTTTAGCTCTTTTTTAAACATAACAACCTAGGAAAAAAATGAAGGGTAAGGGTAACATGGTGTTCTGGAGTGTTAGATCTTCAATTTTACATTTTTTGCTCAAAATACACAAATGAACTGAAATCTAGGAAACTTGCAAGAACAATTAACATCAAAGCATCTTCTTTTCCTGAATAGTACCAGTAAACAATCACCTTAAAACATCTGTGTAAATGAAGCAGAAGGCTAGGGAATGGCTGTGATGCCTCAGCTGTAATGATTACTTTATAACCTGTGAACAGATGGATGGTGTAAGATTAGGAATTATCAAATTAGTTTACAGCTAGGGAATGGAAGGAGTTCGAGGTACTTAAAAGATTAAAGACTTTACACATTGACATCTATCATACGATCCCAAAGCTGCACATGAAATTTTAAAATAAATATTGCTTGCCCAAGGAGCCAAATCAGAAGAAACACCAACAACAAAAAGAATGTTAGTAGAGGGCAAAAGCAACATCAGAAAAGGAGAGAGATGTATGGCATTGGTGAAAACATCTTATAAATAACACCGATTTCGAGATCAAAAGCCACACCAGGACAAACATCCAATCCTTGACATCCTTTGTAAGCTTTTTTTCTAAAGGCTATATATATATCCATACTATATTTTCTTTTACAGTATACTTTCTTCTACTGGTATTATTCTTTAATAAATACCATGTTGTTTTTAAATTTCTACACTTTGTCTTTATATCTAGAGCAGGGGTCTCCAACACATCACTTGCGAGCTACCGGTAGCTCGCAACCCCTTTCCAAGTAGCTCGCCAAAGGGTTAATGAATCCTACATAAATTTGAAAACTTGATTAGTCATATTAGGGGTGGGCGATCTTTTCAAAAAATCATATCACAATCCTTTTACCACAAAATCACGATCCACAATCTGAATTGCAATCTGTCTTTTCAATGTGGCATACACTTAAGAGAATATTCATACTCAAACTCATCAAGACATAAGTAACACTTTATTTTATTTTTTTATTTATTAATTTTATTGTAATTATTCCATACATATAGATTAATTTATAACAAAAAAGAATTGAAGACAAATCAAACCCCACCCCTGAGAAGGAGAGCTTAGCCAAAGGAGAATTGCTTAGGGCTTTTTAATAAGGCAACAATAAACAAAAGAAAGGAAGAAATATATATAGGTAAATAAAAAATGGAGAAGGAAAATAAATGCAGTAATAGTTATTTCTCTTATTCTAAAATAATATTGATTAGATCCTGCCAGGTTTTGAAAAAAATCTGTACAGATCCTCTAACTGAGAATTTGATTTTTTCCAATTTCAAATAATATAAAACATCGGTTTCCCACTGACTTATCAGAGGAGAGTTAAGATTCTTCCAATTTAACAAAATAAGTCTGCGTGCCAAAAGTGTAGTGAATGCAATCACAGTTTGCTTGTCCTTCTCCACTTCAAGTCCATCTGGAAGAACACCGAACACACCTGTTAATGGGTTAGGAGGGATTGTGACCCCAAGGCTGTCTGAAAGGCACTTAAAAATTTTGGTCCAAAATGATGTTAGTTTGGTGCAGGCCCAAAACATGTGACCCAGTGAGGCAGGAGCTTGGTTGCAGCGTTCGCAGGTTGGATCTTGCCCTGGAAACGTTTTGGACAGTTTTAAGCGAGACAGATGAACTCGATATATAATTTTTAGTTGAATAATTCTATGCTTTGCACATATGGAGCTCGAGTGAATTCTCTGCTTTGCTACCTTCCACTCCTTTTCTGATATATTAAGAGATCTTCTTCCCAATGTCCTTTTGGGTCTTTGAAAGGTTGGGACTCTAATAAGATTTTATGTAATGCAGAAATGGTGTTTAATTCCTCGAAATTCAGCAGTATTTTTTCCAGCATGGTGGAGGGTACGAGGTGAGGAAAATCGGGCAGTTTCTGTTAAACAAAATTTCTAATTTGAAGATAGTGAAAGAAATGTGTAGCTGGGAGGTTGAATTTGGAACGTAATTGTTCAAAAGATGCAAATATGTTGTCTATATATAGATCTCTGAGCATTTTAATCCCAAAACTTTTCCAGGTATTATAAACTGAATATGTTTGCAAGGGTTGAAAGAGGTGGTTCTCTTGCAGAGGTGCCACGGATAAAAGATTTTCCATCTTAAAATGCTTTCTAAGTTGGTTCCATATTCTGAGCGAGTGAAGCACAATTGGGTTATTAGTATATTTGCGATAACTTGCATTTTTTGGAGTGCAGAGTAGGGAGTATAGAGAAGTACTACAGGATTTTATTTTATTTTACTTTGTATGTTTGCTGCCCAGTAATAAAACTGAAAATTAGGTAAAGCCATGCCACCTTCTACCTGAGGTCTTTGTAGGGTCGCTCTTCGGATACGTGGGTGTTTTGAGTTCCTAATGAATGAGGTTAGTGTTGAGTCTAATTGCTTAAAAAATGGTTTATTGATATTAATATTGGAATGTTTTGAAATAAAATAAAAGTTTAGGAAGGATATTCATCTTAACAACGTTAATTCTTCCGGCTAGAGTGAGATGAAGGGTTGACCATCTATGAAAGTCTTGCTTAATTTTTTCCATACAGACGGCAAAATTTTGTTGATAAAGAGCTTTATGTTTACTTGTGATATTTACCCCTAGGTATTTAAACTGATCTGCTATGGTAAAAGGTAGGGTGTCCAATCTAATATTATATGCTTGTGAATTCACTGGAAAGAGTATACTTTTATTCAGATTAATTCTGAGACCAGATATCTTTTGAAATTCTGTGAGTGCTGTTAAAACTGCAGGCACAGTGTTTTCTGGGTCTGATATATATAAAACTATGTCATCTGCATATAGTGAAATTTTCTTTATCTGATAAGAATTTCAACAGTGAACCGCCAGTGGTTCAATGGCGATTGCAAACAGCAGTGGTGACAAGGGACATCCTTGTCTGGTGCCACGTTCTAGCTTAAAGTAATCTGAACAAATGTTGTTAATACAAACTGAAGCTTCTGGATTGGTATACAGTAGTTTGATCCATGCACAAATATTCGGGCCAAACCCAAATTTCTCCAATGCAGTGAAAAGGTAGTTCCATTCAATCATATCAAATGCTTTTTCTGCGTCTAATGATAGTAATATCTCTGGGGTGTTTGACTTTGCTGGTGAATATATTACATTAAACCGGCGTCGGAGATTGGAAGATAAGTGTTAGCCTTTAATAAATCCAGTTTCATCCTGTGATATTACCGAGGGCAGCACTTTCTCCATTCTTCTAGCTAGAAGTTTTGAGAGTATCTTAACATCATTATTCAGGAGTGAAATTGGTCTGTATGATGCACATTGTAACAAGTCCTTATTTTGTTTAGGAAAGACGGTGATTAATGCTTGACGAAAAGTTTGAGGTAGTATTTGGTTGTCTCTAGCTTCTGTAAATGTTGCCAATAAGAGGGGAGCTAGCTGAGTGGAGAATTTCTTATAATATTCAACGGGGTAACCATCAGGGCCTGCTGATTTCCCGCTTTGAAGTGACTTTATAGCATCTAGTAATTCTGATAGCATCAGAGGTTTATCCAGTTCCTCAGCACTTAAAGCATCTATTTGTGGTATCTGTAATGTATCCAGAAATGCATTAGATTGTGTGTTGTCTTCTTTGAACTCAGTAGAATATAAGGATTTATAATAATCTCTAAATGTGTGCATTATATTTTTGTGGTCAATGATTTCTTCTCCATTCGTGTTGGTGATTACTGGTATTGCATTGCGAACTTCTTGTTTGTGAATTTGTTGAGCTAAAAGCTTATTAGCTTTTTCTCCGTGTTCATAGTAATGATGTCTCGACTTATAAATAAGTTGTTCAGTTTCTTTAGTTGTCAGGATGTTGAGTTCTGTATGCAAGGCCTGCCTTTTCCTGTGAAGAGCTTCACTTGGATGCCTGGCTTGTTCTTCATCTATTTTAGTAATTTCGCTTCTTAGCTCTGACACTTTCTTGGTTTCTAATTTATTTCTGTGGGAAAGATTTGAAATAATCTGTCCTCTTAAAAAGACTTTTAGAGTTTCCCAGAGTGTACCTGCAGAAACCTCTGTTGGCGTGTTTGTCTCTAGGAAGAAGCTGATTTGTTTGGATATAGAGGGGCTTAATGATTTTAGCTCCAAGACTAGAGGGGCATGGTCGGAGATAACAATTGTGTCGTATTTGCATGATTTGATCATAGGCAGGAAATTATTATCTATAAAAAAGTAATCAATTCTTGAGTAGCTATGATGCACTGGTGAGTAGAACGAATATGTTCTTGAGCTTGGGTTAAGAAACCTCCAGAGGTCTGATAAGTTGTGGTCAGTTACAAACTGTGTAATTGTCTTTGCAGTGTTAGGACTCCTGTGACAGGGGGGACGACATCTATCTAAGAGTGGATTTAAAACACAAAGTCCCCAGCCATTATAATTTTATGAGTGTTCACATTGGGAATGGATGCAAATAGATTTTGCATGAATTCCTTATCATCGACATTGGGTGCATAAACATTTATCAAAATCATTTTACTGTTAAATAAGTTGCCCATGACTATCACATATCTCCCTTCAGGATCCGATACTACATCTGATGCTACAAATGGGACTGTGCTGTGTTTGAGAATTCCCACACCTCTAGTTTTCTTTATAAATCTAGAATGGAACATTTGGCCAGTCCAGTCTTTTTGTAGTCTGAACTGATCCTTGCTTAGTAAGTGGGTCTCCTGTAAAAATACTATTTTAGCGTTTAAGCCTGTTAGATGAGAGCATACTTTCTTTCAGCTCACAAAGTTAACTGTCCCATCATGGAGACATTGATTCTAAGTTTTTAATGTCATTTTATAGTCTTAACTGGTAATGAGGCAGTTTTAATCTTAATTTCAAAAATGATGCAGCTTTAAGTTTCTTTTCCGGTTCTTTCTGACTTTTCTTATTGTTGCTCATGCTTGTATATTGTAGTGGAAGTTCCTTGGTTGGGTTAAATACAGGATACCTCTAAATAATATGAAATACGTGGGAAAATAAAGCCGCTGCTAGCGGAGCTCTGCTTCAGACGTCCATCTCCTATAACGGACGAGACCAACTCTTAAAGTAACACTTTATTTTAAATATCAAACAAAGTTGAATTCAATTGTTCTCTCATTCACTAGCTAAGCGGAGTTAAGGAACACGCCCCGAAGCTGGCGAGTGAGTGAGGAAGGCCCCTCCCCCTGGCTCATTGTGTGGACCTCAGATTCACGCAAATAAATCAGTACCGCAAGTCAACTATGATACAAGCAAAATGATAGCAAAATGAGAGAAGTCACAAAATCAACTGAAATGTTCAAGCAAATTATAGAAAAAATCCAGATCTAAATCTGTTAAGTAGTTCTCTCATGAAAAGTGGACAGACATACAGACAGACAGACATTTGATTTTATATATTATATATTAGTAAACCTTAAAAATAATATGCAGTTAAGTCTCAACAGCATTCTCAGCATTTCTGGAGGTTAGTAGAGCCAGACACCTATAAGAATCTTCACTAAGCAGCTCTGAAAATATCTGCTTTATTTGAGTCTACATACCTCTGTGAGTCTGCCTTTTCTGACATGAATGTCATGAAATCAAAGTTCAGAACAAGACTGAGAGATGCACATTTAAATGACTCCATAAGAGTGAACCTAAGTGGCTACACTCCACCATACACCTCTCTTGCTGACTCCATGCAGTGCCAGTCATCTCACTAACAAAAACACATCACACATGCAACTGGACATGTGAATACTCTTGTGAAGTAAAACAGTGACATATAACAAAATGACAAATGAATAAGTAATCTGTGTATTTGTAATTGCATTGTTTTGTTATGACAGCATTCATGTTTTAATTCAATAGTGTGAGATACACTAGAAAATGCATGCAGACATACACAATGCACTTGCAGTTGAACTGAATATTTTTTGATGTTTTAATGCAAAATGTGAGTTGTGGACACCAATATTTTGTAAATGTTCAGGCAAAACAAGCTTATTCAGTTTGTTTGGGTTGAAATAAGCTATGAGAATAAACGTTAGAAAACATGAGTAGCTCTCAGCAATTTTCATTTTGTAAAAGTAGCTCTCAGAGGAAAAAAGGTTGGAGATCCCTGATCTAGAGTGACTGAAATAATAAAATAAATATTAAGAGGACCTGGAGCAGTCAGAAGTTGCCATATGCTCCAATCTGCTGTGTTTATCAGGCGATGGAGGGAAGCTCTTTCCAGTAGATGGAACAGTACAGTAAAAGTAAGACATCATTGGTTGATAAATTACCTATTGCCAAGGATGTTGAGTCCTTGCATGTTTAAATATATTCTCTGGAAACAAAAGTATTATTTAGGACTGAGATATGCCTAGAACATTGTATGTTGGTTGTGCCAAAGGTAAGTAAGTCTCTTAAAGTGCTAGGTAGTGACGGGCTGTGCATGCATCACTCATAAGGCACTTATATGATTAAAGTGCTAGAGAGTGACAGGCTGTATATGTGCCATATATATGGCACTTCTGTGAGTGAAGTGCTAGGGAGTGACGGGCTGGACATGCATCATTCATACGGTACTTATATTGAGGGTCTGTGTGTATATCTGTTTATTTATGTATTATATTTAAGATGCAAGAGTAGAATAATCTGATAATGAACCTGGTGAGTTCACTTATCCCTAGATAATACATCTAGGCCCTACAAGAAAGCCAGTAAGAGTAGTTCAAGGGTAATAGTACGCTAATACACCTGGCATAAGAACATCCTGGCCTCTGTTAGAGTAGTTGTGCAGCACTTTCAGGAGTAGGAGTGACAGGCTCTTGACCACTATTGTGTTTGAGACTTAAGTGATTAGTGAATGTCACAGGTGAGTACTGCAGGACGTATAAGTAAATCAAGGCTAATAATTTGGACATTTCCAGTATTAACCCATCCACCAATATAAAAAGAACTTTAGAGGTTAAAATACCCCTAAATAAAGATACAAATCATGAAATACATAAGCAGTTAAAGACCTAGCAATGATCTTTGATAAAAAACAATCAAGAGTAGACCTGAAAATCATTTAATGTTATATTTAAAAATATTTTCCTTCATAGCAATCAGGAAGACTATGGCAAGAATCTGTTGCAGAAGGGTTAAACTAGGATCAAATTATATTCAAGTGATGACTGATTAATTGCTGTGACTAGGCAAAAGCAAATATGAATATGAGGCCAGAGACAAGTGGTACATAATGATTGTAAACAAGGGCATGTACAAGGATAAAGTATGACATTATGAAGTAATCAAGCATGTTCAGCTGCTCCATCAGTTTGTAGCTAAGAGACTTTGTAGCTCAGTTCAACATATACTTAAGTGACACCCAGGAGATGAAGAAAATACATACAAAGAGGCAAGTAGGCATGATTGCCCAGATATACTGATAAACTATTCATACAAAAATCCAACAAATGATAATGTATCATTAGCTGCCACTTCAATAGATGTACCGTAGCAGGAGCAGAATATGCTAAAAAAAAATAGTCTTCAGTCTGACTCTAATTGTTGTGTTGGTAAAACCTTCCCAAATTAAAAGCTTCTGTAAATAAAGAATGTAAAGTTTAGTTTGATATCTCAATTGAAAGGTATTTGTGATTGCCAGTACACATTACTGTGTGGGTATTAATAAGTTCAGCAAGCTAAACATTGACAGTTTTGTAAATTAAAAGAAGGATTTTGAAATGGATTTTAAATTTATTTAAAAGTCAATGAATAGATATAAAAATTGATCTTACTCTCGAGTTCCTTTTATGAATCTTGCTTCTGCATTTTGGATTAATTGGAAAGTGTAGGAAATATAATTTTCAATGTAATCAGTTTTGCTTTCCACAAGCACATAAATTACTTTCTGAGTCCAGCATGATAAGAAATTACTTTCATTTTGCAGCATTTTGAGCAGAGGAAATCAGATATTTAATATTGAGTTAAGTCATTAGTTAAATAACTACTCTCATTATGCTATTTCGATGTTTTAACATGCCTTTTGATTTTTTTCAATTCTATCTTTGCTTTGGGCTTTATTGAATAATCTGTTCATTTTTCAGCTGTGCGCAACATGTAGACTTCCACAACAGTGGACTATTATGAAAATCTACAGTCTTGACAGTCTTTAGCTCACTGTTGTTAGCTGTTAAAAAGTGAATGTGTGATTTAAAAGCTAAACTAGCTGAGAACCAGAGGTCCAGTTCCCAAAATACAAAATTACCCACTAAAATTGATTTGATTTTAACCTTTTGTTTATAAGAATTGTGAGGTAGATGTTAAAAAAAGTGCTGAAAATTTACTTTTATAGTTAGCATGAAATAAAACCAAGTGCCTTACAAGAAAAAATAAATATTGGCATTATTAGACAGTTAATGTATATGTGAGAAACCTTATTAGATATAAGAATAAGGTTAATTGTTTATTCACGGTCATTAACTGGTGTATATGGAGGCAGTGCGTATAGATGCAGTGGCTCGACTCTCTCCATGGATTTGCAGCTTTTTAATTGTTTTCATCGTGTTTTGTCTGCTATGTCTGTCTTCTTCATAAGGGGAAAGCTGCAGCATACTCATATGAGCATTCCCATTTACTTTCTATCAGGGTCCAACTCACGGATTACAGTTTTAATACACAATCTATCGGCCAGAGATATTTCAGTTGCCGGAGTTTCCAGGAACAATATTAACACCAAGAGATGAAGTATGCGAAGGAGGCATAACAGGGAAAGAAGGCGGGGTAAGCAAGCAGGTGTTCATGTGAGGCTGAAATTTAAGCCTCACAGACCAGCCCTGCCGAGTCTTTTTCTAGCCAATTCCATGTCACTTGTAAATAAAATGTATACGTTTAGACTCTAGATTGCTTCACACAATTTCAATAGCTGTGTGATGGTTATTACAGAGACTTGGCCAAATAGCTTCATCCCTGAAGCCACTATTGAACTCGCAGGCTGTACTATTTACAGAGCGGACAGGACAGAGGACTCCAGTAAAAACAAAGAAGGTTTTTGCATCTACATTAACAGTAGTTGGTGCACGGCAACAGACATTGTTGATAAGCACTGTTCTATGGATCTGGAATTTCTAATGGTAAAGTGTCAACCATATTTTCTTCCTAGAGAATTCTCTGTAATAACAATTCTGGCTGTACATGTGACTGCCAATGCAAATGCAAAACGAGCACTAGATAAGCTACAGGAGAGTGTTAACAACCACCTGACAACGCACCCAGATGGCGTTGTTATTGTAGCAGGGGACTTCAGTCAGACAGATCTGAGGACAGTCTTGCCTAAATTTCATAAAAAAGTTAACTTTCCAGCGAGAGAAATGTACATACTGGACCAGGTTTATACAAACATACCAGGAACATTTAAGGCAAAGCCATCTATACATCTAGGACTTTCAGACCAGGGTCTCTCCCTGACCCTGATTCCATCATACAAGCCACTAATTTGCAGGACAAGACCAGTCACCAAAATTGTTCAGGATGGATTGAGGAAGCCACCTCAATGCTGTAGGACTGCTTTTATACCACAGACTGGGACTTGTTTTAGTAGGGAGCAGACCTAGAGGAACATATTTCAGCAGTCCTGGGATATATACATTTTTGCACTGGAAATGTACTTTCAAAAAAGATAATTATAGTACAGTGATCCCCCGCCTATTGCAGAAGTTACGTTCCAGACCCATCAGCGATAGGTGAAAATCCGCGATATAGAATGACTATATAAATAAACATTTTTTTAATAGTTTAAGCCTTAAAATATCCCTCCTACATGCTTTAAACACATGTAAACTTATTAAAATACACTTTGTGAACACATATCATATGTGGATGTCGGGCTAAGGATATGAGTAACATCTCTCTACTATAAATAAAAAATCTTGGCAGGAAGACCAGGTAGACGAGGCGTGATCTTCTCAGAAGACAATTTGATATCCTGCGAGAGACATTTTAACATCACGCAAGACAAGGCAGTGAGACAGAAGGACAGTTTCTGTACAGGCTTTTAAATGATCAACACGCAGAGTGACAAGCAGAACACGCATCTTGGCAGAAGCAGCACAAAGCCAGTAGCTGATCCGTCTGCTTCTCCTTAGCTTGCATTCAGCTCCCCCCCTTCACAACGTGAGCAGGAGAGACATGAAGTGGCAGGAGTGTAGCACGCCTCTGGGGGGGTTGAGCAAAGCGATTGAGACCAGATCATCTCGGAGACACACTTTGACGACACGCGAGACTAGACATTACAACCCTAGGAAGCAAAACCTGTGAGACGGTGACTGTTGCATGTCACACCCTACTTACAAACAATTTAAAACATATTCACGGACATCTAACCTAGCAGTTGTTGGAATGCTTTTGACAGACACACTTCAGGTGCTCCCAGCTCTTAAAACAACGACAAGCAGAACACGCCGCTTGCCAGCAGCAGCAACAAGACAGCAGCAGAACCGATCACATCTCTTTAGCATGCGTTCAGACCCCCCCCTTCACAACGCGAGCAGCCTTATAAGTCCTGCAAGAAAGAGATTTAACCACGCCCAGGGCAGGAAGTAAAGGACAAATATAGTTTTTACAAAAGTTTTAAAGTAAAAATGAAAATAATGCATATGTAACAATTCCCATGAAAATAACAATATCTTTAAATTGTTCATCTGGTAAACCAAACTCGGGGTGGGCAAGCGAAGCGAGCAGGGGGCGGAGCCCCCTAGTAATAATAATAATAGTAATAAATCCGCGATGTACTGGGGGCGCGATAGCTGAACTGCGATATAGCGGGGGATCACTGTATTTCCCAGTCAAAAGCTGTGGATGAACAACCATGTGCGGGATTGTCTGAGAGAACAAGATATGGCTTTCAGGGCAGGTGATGTACCAACATACAAAGCAGCATGAGGGAGTCTCAAGAGAGCCATCAGAGAAGTCAAGAGAGGCATCAGAGAGGCCAAGTGCAAATATAAACAGTTCATTGAGAAACATTTTGTGGACAACAACCCCTGAAGTATGTAGAAGGAAATCAAAACACTGATGGACTATAAGACAAGCACTCTGTCCACCATCGACAACATAGATCTTCCTAAAGCCTTGAACCAGTTTTTTGCCTGCTTTTACCCTGAAGACAGTGGAGCTGCTCTCAACACTACTATAAAAGTAGATGAATAATCATTGGTCTTACAGCGCCACCAGGTGAGATCCACCCTTCAAAAGGTCAATGCTAGCAGAGCCACTAGCCCAGATGGAGTGCATGGAAGGGTACTAAAGGCATGTGCAGCCAAGGTGGCAGTTGTGTTCACCAAGATATTTAACACTAGAATTACCAGAGCCTACGAAAAAGCTCGTAAATCCGTCCCACCTTAAATTTCGTCTTAAATCTGTTTGCACCTCTCCGCCAGAGTCCTTTGTCATCTAAATGTGCTGATAAACACAAGCTACTAGCAGCCAGCTATTCCATCCCCCCACCGACTTAGAACGAATTTCTCCTAGCTCATGCCTTGCCTTGATTTGATTATCTGGGATTGAAGTGGAGTTTTAGAGTGGAAATAATATAGTGTTATTTGGAATACACGCATTTCATGTGTGTTCCGTTTCTATAGTAGTCTGTGCAAACACATTTTTAAAACAGAAATGTTTTTCATATTCTAATAGTAAATGACAAAATGTAGGCATAAACTATATAACGTATGAAGCCTGAAGTCCATATATCAAAGAAACTCTTTCACAAAAGGTACAAATAAGAGAACACGTGCGCTTTTATTCAAAAATATAACTGCACAAAAAAAAAAGCCGCATTAGCATGCCACATTGACACTCTTACTACAACCGCCGCAGTGGTGTAATGGTATCAGCTCCTGACTGGGAATCAGAGGGTGGCGAGTTCGATCCCGCACGGCTCCACTTCGAGAAGTGAACTGCTCTTATTCTTACAATTTTAGAATAACAACATAAATTTGATTTCAGTCTGTAACAGCCGGTGTAACTTATGATACTGGTAAAGGTTAGCTTTTTTTTTTTTTTTTTTAATTCACTTTTCATTCTCGCAGTCGCATTCAGAATCAATCCATACAACCCCATCTGACATAAAGACGCGCTATAGGTCTGCAGTGTACCACGATGCATACTACCGTCCCCCCCCCCCAAAAGGGTTCTGACACACAAACGCTGGCGAAGCTGCCTTCTTCGTATCTCACCGTCACTTGAAATCAGCAGTTCTTAGCATTGCACCACGCAAGCTGTTGTATCAACCACCAACTGTAACTTGCTTTCTTTATTCTTCGGTTGTAGTCTTGAATAAAAGTGCACTTTTATTTATGTGAAAACAGCTGTGTCAGATTTAAGGATTTAAGACGCGATTTAAGGTGGGACGGATTTACGAGTTTTTTCGTAGGCTCTGGTAATTCTAGTGTTAATCTCTCACTGCAACAAGCAGTTGTTCCAACATGCCTCAAATCTTCTACAATTGTCCCAGTGCCCAAGAAGTCCGCTGTAAAGTGCCTGAATGACTATCAGCCAGTTGCTCTAACACCCATAATCATGAAGTGTTTCGACAAACTGGTGCTTTCACATATCAGGTCTGTTATTCCTCCAGATCTGGATAAACACCAGATATGCTATCTCAATTGCACTTAATATAGCTCTGACCCACTTAGAGCAACCAAACACCTAAGTGAGAATGTTATTTGTATATTTTAGATTTTAGTTCTTCATTTAACACTATTATAATTCACAAACTGGCAAACAAACTGAGCAACTAAGGCCTGGACATTTCTCTTTCCTCTTGAGTGTGGTCTGGAAACCACGTTTCATACATGCTAATCCTGAACATGGGTTCTCCACAGGGATGTGTACTGAGTCCAATGCTTTTTACCCTTCTGATACACGGCTGCACCCCACAGACCCATTAAACACAATTGTGAAGTTGGCTGATGACACCACAGTAGTCAAACTTATTTTGGATGACAATAAGACAGCCTACAGGATGTAAGTGGCACACCTTGCTGAGTGGTGTATCAATAATAATCTGATCCTTAATACCAGCAAGACAACAGAAATCATTGTAGACTTTAGGAAAACAAAAGGCAAAGCACATCTTCCCCTTCATATCCATGGCGATGCAGTGAAATGTGTGAATAGTCTTATGTTCCTAGGAGTCTATATAACAAAGCATCTCATTTGGTCTCTTAAAACCTCTTGCCTGGTGAGAAAAGCTCAACAACTGTACCTTCTCAGGAAGCTGAGACAGGATCATCTACCTCAGCAGCTTTTAATCAACTTCTAAAATAGTGCAATAGAAAGTATTCTCTCCTACGGCCAGATTGTATGGTATGCCAGCTTCACAATTACACAATGGAACAAACTACACCATGTGATGAAGGCTGCACAATGTATCATCAGGGCAGACCTCCCAAACATGGAAACCATCTATGCTAGCCGACTTCGGACAAGGGCTAACAGCATAATCTGAGACATAACACATCCATCCCACTATATGTTTACTCAGCTACCATCTGGAAAGAGGTTTAGGGCAAACAGATCATGGACTAACAGACTGAGAAATAGCTTTTTCCCCTAGAGCTGTGATTTCTATCACCCCTCTCCAAACCCAGTACTCCTCCAGTTCACAGGAATTGTAATATAAAATTAAAAAATATAATATAAACACACACATGCAGACACATTTTACCCTCACATTTATCACACGTATGAGGTACTTATTCAGGCAATGCCTATTGATGCTTTAAATATTTTTTAAGCTATACAAAATTAATGTCAGTTTGTATATAGCACTGTGGTGGGCTGGCGCCCTGCCCAGGGTTTGTTTCCTGCCATGTGCCCTGTGTTGGCTGGGATTGGCTCCAGCAGACCCCTGTGACTCTGTAGTTAGGATATAGCGGGTTGGATAATGGATGTATGGATATTTGCTTCTTCTTTTTCATTTCTTCCTCATTACTTTTCTTCATTACTTGAATAACCTGAATAATTGTATTATTGTAGTGTTGTAGTGGTCCGGTGCGGCTAAGAGTCACACCATTGAAGAGACTGTTATTTATTTATTTTTTTGGAGATTCCAGGGACACACCCAGCCTTGGCCCGACCCACACACACTCACAAGAAGAGACAAAAAAGTGACCGGTAATAAAACAGCAATTAAAGAATGCATTAAACAATAATAAATGAAAACAAAGATCCCACCCCAGTTACCCCTTATGGCAATGTATAATAACCACGAATTCGACATGAAGTCCATGAAAACAGCAACTGATGAAATGAAATGATGGTAGATAGTCCAGTGATCAGAATGCTGTATATGAATGTGAAGGTCAGTCCTACTGGTATTTCCTGATGAGATGATGCCATATGAATGGGATCAGGAGCGCTCCTTTCTTTGCAAGACGACAACAAATCCTCAGTCCTCATGTAGCAGGAAGACACCAGGCAGTCCATACACTCAAAACAGGAGACGATCCAGGACAAAACAAGAATCCACAGGTATCAAAATGGAAGGCAGACAGACAAGGCAGCTCCAGACACGAAACACAAAAGACTTTCCTCCCTTTTTGGTAACACTTTTAAATGTCACACCGGCCTCCTTGTACACAACAGCACCTGTACCCTCAGCAGATGACCAATCAGAGCCAGTGCAGGGACTGCTGGGAGTTGAAGTTTCAAGCACCACTACTGTATTTTATTATTACCTTTTTTCTTTACTGCATTTGGAAAGTTGTGATCAGAATTTCATTGTACAAAAATACTGTATAATGTCAAATAAGTAAACTCAAGAACTCAAATTTAAGCTCGTAATACATGAAATTATATTTCTCATAACCAATTAATATCTTAGTCCTACTAGAGGCACCTACTTAGTAGGCACAATGGAACTTTGCAATTGCTGTTGGCATTTCTTTAAGATAAAATCTACCTCTTCAAGCCTGTTTATTTGTTCAGCCCTTGTTAGGCATTTGTCTTTAACCAAGAGAGAAATCACAAATGTGCTTGATATGATTTATTGTGCAACAAAGTACAAACACACTCATTGACATCACTGAGGTTAACACAGAGAAGGCAAGTCCAGCAAAGAAAAAGCTACATTTGCCATATAGAAGGTGGTACTCATGCCAGCATAGAAGCGAAGGAGCCTCTAAAACAAAGTATGCCCAGTGTTTGTGCCTAGTACTCTGGAAGAGCAATAGATGGAATAAATCAGCACAAATGAGGGACAGCTGCAACTTTGGCAAAAATTTACATCGTTCCTACAGGAAGGTATTGGCCAGAAAATCTAATAGATGCCAAGGGCATCTGACTCTCTGGTTCAAAAGAAAGAATAAAAGTTTCAGAGAAGCGAAAGACTGAAGTGTCAGAAGGTTCAAAGGACATCAGAATGCCTCCCATCCAATAGGAAAGTGTACATAGTCCTAAACCAAGGGAAGAGGCAGCATATTGTTCTTTTAACACTAGAATTCCTAAAGCCTACGAAAAAACTTGTAATCCCGGGCCACCTTAAATTCCTTTGCACCTCTCCTCATCATCTTTTATTTTGTAACTGTGTCGATCAGCACAAGCAGCAAGCAACCTGCTATCCCATCCCCCCACTGCCGCAGCACAACTCAGGCAAAAAGTTCTCCCAGCTCAAGTCTGTTTATATGGGTGTGAGGTGCCTGAAGTTGCATAGGGTAAGTAATATATCGTTATTTGGAAAACATGCATTTCATATGTGTTCCTTCTCTACAACGATCTGGGTAAATGTACCGTAGGATGACAGGAAATGTGAGTAAATAAATGTTGACCACATACGTAAAACAGAAACTTTTTTCATGTTATATTACTAATGACAAAATGTTGACATGAAGTGTATAATGTGTCAAGACTGAAGTTCAAGTATCAAATACAGTAATCCCTCCTCCATCGCGGGGGTTGCGTTCCAGAGCCACCCGCGAAATAAGAAAATCCGCGAAGTACAAACCATATGTTTATATGGTTATTTTTATATTGTCATGCTTGGGTCACAGATTTGCGCAGAAACACAGGACGTTGTAGAGAGACAGGAACGTTATTCAAACACTGCAAACAAACATTTGTCTCTTTTTCAAAAGTTTAAACTGTGCTCCATGACAAGACAGAGATGACAGTTCCGTCTCACAATTAAAAGAATGCAAACATATCTTCCTCTTCAAAGGAGTGCGCGTCAGGAGCAGAGACTGTCAGAAAGATAGAGAGGAAAGCAAACAAATCAATAGGGCTGTTTGGCTTTTAAGTATGCGGAGCACCGCGGCACAAAGCTGTTGAAGGTGGCAGCTCACACCCCCTCCGTCAGGAGCAGACAAAGAGAGAGAGAGAGAGAGAGAGAGAGAGAGAGAGACAGAGAAAAACAAACATCAAAAATCAATACGTGCCCTTCGAGCTTTTAAGTATGCGAAGCACCGTGCAGCATGTCGCTTCAGGAAGCAGCTGCACAGAAGGTAGCAACGTGAGGATAATCTTTTAGCATTTTTAGACTAGTGTCCCTATCGTCTAGGTGTGCAAACAGCCCCCCTGCTCAATCCCCCTACATCAGGATCAGAGAAAGTCAGCACAAGAGAGAGAGAGAAAAGTAAGTTGGGTAGCTTCTCAGCCATCTGCCACTAGCGTCCCTTGTATGAAATCAACTGGGCAAACCAACTGAGGAAGTATGTACCAGAAATTAAAAGACCCATTGTCCGCAGAAATCCGCGAACCAGCAAAAAATCCACGATATATATTTAAATATGCTTACATATAAAATCTGCAATAGAGTGAAGCCGTGAAAGGCGAAGCGCGATATAGCGAGGGATTACTGTAAACACTTTCACAAAAGGTACACATATAACAAAACAAGTGAGCTTTTATTCAAGAATATAACTAAAGAAAAAAGAAATCTGGTTAGGATATGATGCTGACAATACTGTTTGGGTGGTGCAGTGGTAAGAACTGCAGATTCATAAACAAGAGGTCACCAGTTTGATTCCGGGAGCTTCTCAGAATTCCCAGAAGAGCAGAAAGTCAGGTAATAACATCTAGGCTGAAAGGTGGCAGTGTTTTTATTTCAGAACCATGTTACCTCTTTAACATACAGACTGTGGATCTGATTTAGCTCTTTAAGATAAAAAGAAGGCTCAGTGGTACACTAGCAAGTAGAGCTGCTGATTAATTGTAATTAATGTGCTTGATTAATGCATTAAAAATTTCTACCATTTAATTTTTTAATGGAACCCTTAAATCTGTTAATTTAATCCAATTAATTCTGACTGTGCTTCACACATTGTTAATGAAGCAGTGCCAAATGAATCTAAGTCTAATAACAGTAGTAGTGGGTGTCCGGTGCTTGATTATTTCCTATGTTTCTTCTTGATAACAATCTTCATTCACACACACAGAAAATAAAACTGCCACTTATCTCTTATAATGTGGGATGTTCCTGTTTTGGGACATAAAATGCTGCGTACTGTACTGAATCAATATGGGGAATGAATCTTCCATTTTTATGTACCCATCATTTCATATATACAGTAGCTCCTCAAAGTGCAGAGAAGAACATGAGAACAAGTAAAATCAAACCAGTTGTACAAGTGGAGTGAATGAGTTTAATTTTCGTGTTGTGCTAATGTTGCAGACTGACAAACACATTTGAGTGAGATTGTGCATCATCATCATCCTTACCATTATGCTCCATACACATATTGACAGTTAAACAAATTTACTTTGTGCAGTATGGCAGAAGATCCAGAACAAGATGGTACATGCAGTGCAAGCTTTACTATGGTGATATCTGCTAATCCAAGTCTGCCTGTAAAAGAGAGAGTAGGAGACAGAGTGGGAGTGGGAGACAATATGTCAGTGGGTCAGCCCTGTCCCTGGTGACAAATACTCTTCCCATTGAGTTTTAATGGATGCTCATGAAGAGATATTTGACCTGAAACAGCACGGTGCAGGTGCTACCCATAACTGAGCAAATAAAAAGCAGATAACATAGTGGAGCCAATTGATTCCTTATATCTCACTCACACATCCACCAAAGCAGAGGTTGTTGTGTTTTTAACTCATAAATGATACATTATATGATAATGTGCTATTTAAAACATCTAAATAAATAACCCTATTAGATTCATATTTAGAAAACTAAATCTGTAATCTGTACACATTTTCAGTTTAATTCATGACTCCTCCTCTCCAGGTTAACAGCTGCAGAGTTGACTTGTGTGTATAATGCAGCTAAGCACAACCTGAGCTCTAAGAGTGCTAATTGTGCACAAAAGCTGATCTTTAATTGGTTGTGTAATTCTCAGTGCTTTTAGTATGGTGTCTTGCAACATAGCAGTTCAAACCATATGTTTTGATTTTTTCAAGAATTACAGCAACCCCCTGAGGTGTTTTGTGGTCTTTGGGTGTTGTTTCTGTTACACAAAACTGTTCAATAAACTAACTGGAATAATATAATGTGCACTGTATTAAATATTAATTAACAAGTTATTTTTGCTTTATAGAAAAATAGTAACATGCCATACAGCAGCCTTGGTAATAAGAGCAGAATTAGGGATTTTCCTGTACTAGAATCACAACCAGAGACAATTTGATTCTGGGGTCAAGCAGACAATTTGGGATGAGAGTTCAGCTGATAAGAGTAAGAGGGATGGCATGTGGCTTTTCCTACCCCTCTGCTTTAATAATGTAAAGATCTTTCTTTTATTTCTTACTTTCAAACTTTAGGTGTTTACCTAGATTTAACATTGCCTATGTACAATTTCATCCAAGATGAAGGAATATCATTTAAACTGAAAGTCTCTCAGATCTCTCCATGTTTGATTTTTGTAATATTTGCCTTCTACTTCTCCTTCCACAGATCTTTCTTCAAGCCTGGTCCTTAATGATAAGGTTTGGTCGGGAATCTTAGTGTGACCATGGATAATTCTTTCTTTTTTAGAATAATACTTGAAAATCAACTCAATTTCGTTCAAGATCCATTGAAGTTCAGACTAATGATTTCTAGAACCAGTTTCACTTTCTCTTCACTTATGTCATTATTGTGCTTTCACCCTCTGTCTCTGTCTCTCTCTACCTCTTTTGTCAATGAACTGCTACCACATTTCTATAGGTCTTCTATAATACTGGTGAAATCTGTCTATTGTTTAAACTACACTACCACCTTGCCTTGCTTTCTTTCTACTGCATTCTACTCCCATCCCATCCCATCCCATTACCTTAAGTCTCTGGTCTCTCCATACATACCTACAAGAAGCTTTCATTCTGTTTCTGCCTACCTGCTGACTTCTCTCCTCTTGCCAGACAGGCTAAAACTCAACAATGCATCTAGATTCTTGCTGCCAAGTTGTGGAAAAAGCTTACCATTAACCATCTAACCATCCAAAAAAAAAACACTTCTTTCCAGTGTATCTTGGGTTTGCTTAGATTTTTCTGCCCCTCTGCTCTACTTTTATATTGCTGTGGTGGTACTGACTAAATTAATTATCAAGTATCTTTGGCATTGTTTGAATTCTTTTATTTCATATAGGATATGGACAGACTGAGGTACTAGAATTGTTGTCCGTAATTTTGTTGTCTAAATTGGTTGACATTCTACTTTGTAATCATCCAAATTAAATGTATTATTGTAATACCAAGATGGAAACTGTCAGCTAGAAGGATAATATTTTAGTTCATAAAATTAATGACTGTATTGATTGTCATAATTCAGCAAAGCATTTTTCACATCGAATAGGCTGTGTTTACTGGTAACCTTATTTGCTGAATACTTTCTAGGAAATTTGCTGTGCAAATGGCATAGAGAAACTTTTATTTCAGCACCACATGATGCTATGTGGGACCAGTGTGATATCACAGAGCTCAAGTTAGCCAATGTTGCATGAGACAGTCCCAAACCCCAAGATATATAACACTAATCCTGTTAGTGGACTAAAAATGAATGGAAAACTTGTGAATACATTTAAATACAAAAATGAAACTGAAAAAGTGTCATTGTATTTGTGTCTTAAAGATAATTTCTTTTTGCATGGACCTGTATGTGACCTGTGTTTGTAATACGTGAGCCTAGCCCTTTAATAGTATTACCCAAAGTACCGTGCAGTTGATGCAAACAGGAAGATGAATCCATTTGCTTTGGTGTTACACTAATTTGGAACAGGGCAGTAAACAATCAAAAATGTCACGTGGGGAAAAAAAAGTAAATTATATTTTTCAGTTCAGGAGATGTGATCGAATCAGGGAGGGGAAAGCCTTAGTGAATTCAGGTTTCCTGTCTGCAAGAAATTTTACAGTTCTGATATTTAATTCTATCAATTTAATCTCAGCCCGGCATGGTGGCAGAGTAAATAGAACTGCTGCCTCACAGCTCAGGTCACATTTTTGGCTACAATAATCAGTCCAGCATAGTTAGCATATGTTTCCCTAGCCATCAGGGACACTTAAAAGACTGTTGTACCATTATAATCCACTCAAAACCAGTTTCATTGTGTCTCCTTTCCTGTTCATTTCAATGCATTTCACTGAGTTAGGTGAAGTTCTCAAATACTATTCAAAATCAAATAATCAAAAAATAGGCAGAGGTTTATTTTAATGAGATCTACATGTGCCTAGCATCTAACCTAAAACATGAAACAAAGTTTATTGTCAAAATAGCATTGTCAAATTTCACAAGTCTTTTCCTAACTAGCAAAGAATTTCCTAAAAAAAGAAAACCAGAACACCAGAATTGTTTATTTTTATTCAAAACTAGAATAACATGCGCTTCATGGGATGGGCAACCAACCTGGTAACGTAAATGATACAGATGCAGCCATAAAAAAAGAAAATCTCAAATGGCTTAAGATGTTAAAATATAAATACAACTAAAGCCACACAAATACTAATGATAATTATGGTTTGCTTTGTAAATAACCCAAGAAAAATATACCCTTGATGCAAGAAAAATCTGTAACATAAATTCAGACCAAAAAGAGTGACAAATAAGCCTACAAAGACAAAACATTCATTAACTGAAGTTTGGATTCAGCATTCATAATCAATGTCATCTCTTATATAAATTTCTCTTCCGGTTCGTCCTGCTTCCACTTCAAAACCAGTCCCGTCCACACATAGCCGACACGGCATTCCTCGATTCCTATTCGTCCTCTTCCAAACCCTTCCCCACGCTGCCTGTGGCTCCTCTTCAAAACCGGTCCTGCCCAAACGCAGCCGACACGGCATTTCTCGATTCCTATTCGTCCTCCTCCAAACCCTTCCCCACATTCTTCCAGTGCGATTCCTGGAACAAAACTTTTCAAACGCGAACCTCACTTGCTAAACACAAGAAAAGGCATTCTTCCCAACAACTATATGAGTGCCAGAAATGCAATAAGAAGTTCACTACACAGGATTGTCTGACTAAACACAACAAAACTCATTCACAACTCTCGCAATGCGACATCTGCAAAGCAACATTTCCAAACCAAGGCAGTCTCAGTAAACATACACACAATCCTCTTCCCGTTACCACAGGTACTTCTTCACCTAATTCCTGTCTTCCCTTCCAAAAGTACAACATTGGGACTCCAGACCAGCAGTGCAAACACTGTCATGCACTATACTGGCCTGCTGAGCGTAATACATCCAACAAGTACTCGAGGTGCTGCCACAACAGTAAAGTAGCTTTACCACCTTTGCAGGAGCCACCTGTGTCTTTAAAACAGCTTCTTACACGGCAAACATCAGAAGCTAAAAATTATAGGGAACACATTCGAGAATACAACAATTCTCTAGTGTTTGCTTTCATGGGAGCACAGATAACTCAACCTCCTGGAGACGGACCATACTGTTTTAAAATATACGGGCAAATTTATCACCAAATCTCTCCACTATACACTAACACTTCTATCTCTCCAGGATATGGACAGTTATATGTTTTTGACACAGCGCAGGCTACTGAAGTACGCTTACAAAATAAAGCAAACTCTGCATGCAGCGAAAACTTACTTCTCCAGCTAGATTTCATGCTCAGAACCATCAACCCCTTCGCTAAATCATACAAACACATGCTTGAAATCGCTCAGTCTAATCCAACGGCATCTGTACGAATGGTTTTCAAGGAACACCCTAGGCAGGATTTACGATGATACAAAGCCCCGACATGTCACACCGATGTTGCAGCGATTTTCATCAGAGAAGATGGTCAACCGCCTGCCGAAAGGGACATTTGCATCTATCCCATAGGCAACTCCTGTAAACGGATTTCCACGCTCAATATGAATTGCAATCCTATGGCTTACCCACTTTTATTCCCTTATGGAGACATTGGCTGGCACAAAGATTTACAAAATGTTCCCGATAAAAGAACCGCCAAGCGAATAAGGCTTACTCAATGCCAATTTTACGCGTACAGATTAGCAATGAGGAATACATTTAGTATTTTGCACTCCAGCAGCAAACTATTCCAACAGTACATCGTAGATGCGTATGTTAAAACAGAGTGCGCTCGTCTCAACTATCTCAGATTACATCAACATGATCTGTGCATGGAACAATACAAAGGACTATCAGATGCACTGCAAGCAAACGCTGAAAATAACAATGTACGTGTAGGCAAAATGATCATATTACCATCCACATTTCCAGGAAGTCCAAGACACATGCAACAAAACTATCAGGATGCCATGGCCATAGTACATAAATTCAGAAAGCCTGATTCATTTATCACTTTCACATAATCCTGCTTGGCCAGAAATTCTACATGCACTGTCGGATACCCAAAGACCAGAGCACAGACCTGATATTGTAGTATGAGTAGATCTTTCAGCTCAAAGCCTCGGGCCAACAGTTGTAGCACCTAGCTAAAAAGACAGGTCTTGTTGTACACAAGGAAATGTACTCAGATCACATTTTGAAATACAAAAATGCTCTTTCTCCTGCCAAAACTGTATATTATTCTAACATTATCAATACAGGAGAGAATAATACTAGAGCTCTTTTTTCTACAATGAAAAGGCTAATTACACCACCAGAAAGTGCTGCTCACCATAACTTCTCTGTTAAATACTACTGCACTTTTTTGGATTTCTTCAACTCAAAAATTAAAAAAATCCACCAGCAACTTGCCTCCTCTATTTCTGCAGAAAATGACATACTCTCCACTATCACCCATGTTCCCTTATCAACCACCCTATTCTCAGATTTCAGTTTACCAGCTGAAAATAATATCTCGGAGCTTGTAACAAAATCTGTAACAAAATCTAATTCTTCCACATGCCAATTAGATCCAATACCTACAAGCTTTGTTAAGTCTTGTCTGTCACATATTTCCCCCATGATAACTATTATAGTTAACTCTTTCTTTACTACAGGCACGGTCCCCCTGTCACTAAAAACAGCCTCAATTACTCTAATTCTGAAAAAAAACTGGTTTAGACCCAAATATCCTTAACAATTATTTTCAAATGTTCCATTTATATCCAAAATTCTTGAAAAGATAGTTGCCTCCCAACCTCAGTCCCACCTTTCAAAAAATAACCTTTTTGAACAGTTTCAATATGGGTTTCGCCCTAAACACAGCACAGAAACTGCCCTGGTCAAAATCACAAATGATCTTCTCCGGGCAGCTGACATGGGACTTTTATCAATTCTTGTGCTTCTTGACCTCAGCTCTGCATTTGACACCATATCTCACCAGATACTTTTGAAATATCTAGCTAGTTTTGGAGTCTGTGGCTTTGTCCTTCAGTGGTTTTCTTCCTACCTCACTGATAGGAAGCAATTTGTTCAAATAAAGGGCTTTAACTCTGAGAATGTGGTCGTTGCTCAGGGAGTTCCGCAGGGTTCTGTTTTGGAGCCATTTCTTTTTCTCATTTATATCTTCCCAATAGGTAATATCTTCCGGCACCATGGTATTAAGTTTCATTGCTATGCTGATGACACACAGTTATATCCATCCACTAAATCCACTTCTGTTTTCCCTCCTGATGCCCTTATGGCATGTCTCCAAGACATAAAGACATGGATGACTCACAATTTTCTCCAACTAAACAGCAATAAAACTGAGGTGCTCCTCATTGGCTCTAAATCTACACGTGCTAAGGTTAACCATTCTTCTATTTTAATCAACAATATTAACACAAACATTTCTTCCCAAGTTAAGAGCCTGGGTGTTATTCTTGACAGTACTCTCTTTTTTTCTTCCCATATAAGTACCATTTCTCGGACTGCCTTCTTCCATCTCCGAAACATTTCTAGACTTAGCCCTGTTCTTACCCAGCATAATACTGAAGTATTGGTTAATGCCCTAGTCACCTCACATATAGATTACTGTAACGCTATTCTATCTGGCATCCCACAAAAATGTATTCATCGCTTACAGCTTATTCAAAATTCTGCTGCCAGGATAATAACCTGTTCTAAATCCACTGAACATATTACACCTATTCTCTCTCAACTTCACTGGCTCCCTGTTAACTACAGAATATAATACAAAATACTGCTCTTAACATTTAAAGCTCTCTACAACCTTGCTCCTCCCTACCTCACTGATCTCCTCCGGATTTACACTCCCTCTCGCTTACTCAGATCTTCATCTGCAGCTCTACTTTCTGTACCACACATCAAACTCAGTTCTATGGAAGCTCGAGCGTCTCTCATAGTGCTCCTCAACTCTGGAATTCTCTTCCCTCTCATATTCGTCAGCTGGATTCAATAGCACGGTTTAAAACTACTCTCAAAACTTATCTTTTCAAGCTGGCATATCAATTGTGAATTCTACACTGTTACTGCCTGTCATATTTGTTTACTAATTATTGCTTTGTGATTTATCATTTTCTTGTTTTTATTTTATTAATTATTGTTTAATTTTATTGTAAGGTGACCTTGAGTGATAAGAAAGGTGCCTATTAAATAAAATGTATTATTATTATTATTATTATAATGTTTTAAATTATACTGGACATTGTTGCGGAAAGAAGGAAAACAAATGCATTATAAGGACAGGTTGAGATTAAAGCAAGATGTCAAACTACAAAAGTTCGGTCAATTGAGCTTTTCCAAACAGCAAATTTCAAAGTATATTTGTTCTTAACACACAATTCAAGTTTGCCCATTGGGTGGGGCATAACCTTTGTGGGGACAATTAGAACCAGCACTTATTTATTATATATTGACTTTTACATCTATCTATCTATTATACACTGCCTTTTACATCTATCTATCTATCTATCTATCTATCTATCTATCTATCTATCTATCTATCTATCTATCATATAGTGCCTTTCTCATCTATTTATTATATAGTGCCTTTCATATCTATCTCTCTTTCTGGTCATTACACCTGCCCTTGTGGTACTCATCATAGTGCCAATGCATAACTTGGTCTGTCCACTACCAGACCCATAGGATAAATCCTGGATAAACCGTATTATTCCCTTCCCACCATGCTGCCCAATCTAATGCCAACTTTCCCATTTCTACTGTGCTCCAAAACTTCAGTCCATGACATCCATAATCATAATTCCCTTATTTTTCCCATAACTTGCCCTATAGATGTGGAAAGGAACAGGTCCACCTGCCATCCAAATTTTATACTACACCTGTCTCTAAGTTGCCCAGTCCTCTGCCACCTTGCCCAGTTCCCAATACTGCTAAAACCCACACCATTATGTCCACACCCCCATCTATAATCTTCCAGTAACGTGGACTTCTGTCTATCCTATAACATATCCATAGCATAAATCCAATCCAAATCATATTCTGCCTCTGCTAATAGAGTGCTCAGTCCTTGGCCATTTCCACTGTATTCCATAAATTCACATCATAAAATCACTAGTCCTCTGATTGCATTCCAGTTTATTATTTATTAAACCCACAGAATCATTCCCAGCCTAATTTTATTCTACACTTGCTGCCAGTCTGCCCAGTCCTATGCAAGTTTGCCAGGATTACCTCATCTGGGAACAAATTCACATTGTAAGATCCAAAGACCCCATCTTAAAACATAACTTCCCCCGCAATCTGTTTTGTACTACACCCACAGGACAAGTCCAACCCTATATTTCCTTAAATTTTCATAAATTTTGCCCTCCTTGACTTCAGGGCTGGAAATTTCTCATTTGTTTTCTGATTAAATTGAGTCAATTCACTAACCCTCTAAAAAAAAAAATAAACCGCAAGACAATTGTCTAGATGACTGTTGCTACTCTCATGCTGCTTGCATTTTTCAGAGAGATGTTTTAGATCTAATACCCCCCTCGTTGTCCACAGCACTTCTGTACCAACACAAGGCATTACTTACACCACACCCAGTTAGCCAACTCCGTTTGTCATAACAAGAGTTGGAAAAAGTCCTTGTGTAAACTCATCTTCAAATTCTTAAGTCAGGTTGGTCTGGTCCAAGCTCCTTTATCTTCTTTTTCCTTCAAGTGAATGACTTATGAAGGATTGTTTTGTTAAAGAAATAACAACATTTTCTTTAATTTCTGAAGTTCTGCTTTAAGTTGCCATCAAAGTCGCAATCACTTATCTGTAGTTACACAACATTCAAGGTGGGTGTGAACTGTGAACCATTGACATCAACATGACTTAATGCATCGATGATAGTCCAATCACATTAGATTAAAACAACATAAAACAATACTAATTCACTGCCAATAAGTGTGGGTGTGTCCAGGGTGCAGAGAACTGTGCTCCTGGAAAAATCTGAAAGCAACCAATTAAAAGGCAGCCTCAGGTCACCTGCTGGCCAACATATCAAGGACTTTCATAGACTCACTCCAGGGGCATTCTTCTCTTTGGAAATATAGGGATTCACACAGATTTTTTTTTTTATTCACATAGAAATTAAACAAGTACAAGTCGGAACCTATTAATAATGTATTATAAGGTTTCAAAATTCTTTTGGGACTCCCCCCAACGGGACAACATGCCGAAGAGCATCCAGAAGCGTGATCACTGCATCTGTAGGAGACAGTTTATCAGTTGCCGGGGCAACCGCAGGCTCCCAATGCTGTAGCAGCTCGCAGCAAAAGCAGATCCAAGTTGATTGTGGTCACGCTATAAGCGCTTGGTGTCAATGGGTGATGCAAGGAACATTATAAATGCAAGGAATAGTATTACTTGGCCACTAACCTGGCCACAACCTTGCCTGATTGATGTGTCTGAGTATAGGAGAATGGTAGATTCCGTTACAATAAATAACTGTACTGTTCTTGTTTCAAGCTGAATAATGTTAGTTTTGCTAAAGTACTGAGACTCAGCCTTGTGTTTTGGGGTGCAAGACAGGGACTCACATGTCACAAGATGTTGACATGAGCTGACACCAAGGACTTTGTGCAAATAAACAAATTTATTTCATGATTATTTCACATTACCTAATTAAGTAGAGTTTTTAAAATATATTACCATGTCTAGGAAGGTTAAATACTTTGATTATTTGTTATGCTCAAACAAGTAGAACTTTAAATAAAAATTTAAAGCTCATGGGGTCTGCAACAATCTGCTAGTTCAGAGGAGGATAAACGTTTAATACACTTTGAGGCAATGTTAGAAATGATGCTAACTCAAAACACCCACATATCCGAAGAGCGACCCTACAAAGACCTCAGGCAGAAGGTGGCATGGCTTTACCTAATTTTCAGTTTTATTACTGGGCAGCAAACATACAAGCCATAAAAACCTGGACACAAATAAATGAACATACACAGGCTTGGTCTGCAATAGAAGTAAAATCCTGTAGCACTTCTTTATACTCCCTGCTCTGCTCTACAATAAATGAAAGTTATCGCAAATATACTAATAACCCAATTGTGCTTTACTCACTCAGAA
This sequence comes from Erpetoichthys calabaricus, assembly GCF_900747795.2. Taxonomy (NCBI): domain Eukaryota; kingdom Metazoa; phylum Chordata; class Cladistia; order Polypteriformes; family Polypteridae; genus Erpetoichthys; species Erpetoichthys calabaricus. Next base: position 134,504,568 of record NC_041394.2, read on the forward strand.
TATGGAACCAAATTAGGAAGCATTTTAAGATGGAAAATCTTTTATCAGTGGCACCTCTGCAAGGGAACCACCTCTTTCAACCTTCGCAAGTATATCCAGTTTTTAATACCTGGAAAAGTTTTGGGATTAAAATGCTCAGAGATCTTTATATAGACAACATATTTAGATCTTTTGAACAATTACGTTCAAAATTTAACCTCCCAGCTACACATTTCTTTTACTATCTTCAAATTAGAAATTTTGTTAAACAGAAATTGCCCGATTTCCCCCACCTTGCACCCTCCACAATGCTGGAAAAAATACTGCTCAATTCCGAGGAAACAAACACTATTTCCGCAATATATAAAATCTTATTAGAGTCCCTACCTTTCAAAGATCCAAGAGGACATTGGGAAGAAGATCTCTTAATCAATATATCAGAAAAGGAGTGGAAGGTAGCAAAGCAGAGAATTCACTCGAGTTCTATATGCGCAAAGCATAGAATTATTCAACTAAAAATTATATATCGAGCTCATCTGTCTCGCTTAAAACTGTCCAAAATGTTTCCAGGCCAGGATCCGACCTGCGAGCGCTGCAACCAAGCTCCTGCCTCACTGGGTCACATGTTCTGGGCCTGCACCAAACTAACATCATTTTGGACAAAAATTTTTAAGTGCCTCTCAGACAGCCTTAGTATCACAATCCCTCCTAACCCACTAACAGCTGTGTTTGGTGTCCTTCCAGATGGACTTGAATTGGAGAAGGACAAGCAAACGGTGATTGCATTCACTACACTCTTGGCACGCAGACTTATTTTGTTAAATTGGAAGAATCCTAATTCTCCTCTTATAAGTCAGTGGGAAACCGATGTTTTATATTATTTGAAATTGGAAAAAATCAAATTTTCAGTTAGAGGATCTGTACAAAATTTTTTCAAAACTTGGCAGGATTTAATCAATATTATTTTAGAATAAGAGAATTAACTATTACTGCATTTAACTCCCTTCTCCATCTCTTATTTATATAGATATTTACTTCTCCCCTTCTTTTGTCTAATGTTGCCTTATTAAAAAGCTTAAAGAAATTTTCCTTTAGCTAAGCTCTCCTTCTCAGGGGTGGGGTTTGATTTGTTTTCAAATTTGTTGGGTTATAAATTGATCTGTTTGTATGGAATGATTACAATGAAAATTAATAAAATAAAAATATAAAAAAAAAAAAAAAAAAAAAAAAAAAAAAAATGATGCTACCTTTAAATTGCAGACTCAAATAAGATTTGTATGATTTTTTTTACTGTTACTGTTTTGTATGATTAGAGAACCTGCCATCATGTCATTGTTTACTGTATAGAATTTGAATATAGTCTAAGTCAGATTTGAAATTGCCAAATGTATCCAGCAGGGGGCGCACTTACTCCCCTGGGATGTGTTTCTTGATGCAGAACTGATTAGAAACCAATACCATCCCTTTCGTAGTCATGACGGAAATAATTACAAGAGAGAGATATGGTACAAAAATAGATATATATTTAACTTGCTTTAAAAGATAACATTCATTCCCAGAATGTAACGCATAATCTTGTATACATATATATTCAGGCCGGAGAGAAGCAAAGGGACATCCCAGCCAAGTGGGAGAATGCTGACACACACATATCCCATGCATCGAGGAATGTCGGTGGCACAGTGAGACGCTTCTGATGTCGTGTTGGTTTCTTGTCATTATAACCATTCACATAATTACATATTCACAGAATTCTTGTCAGATATGGGCAACTACCAAAAGAGTGTGTACCAAAATAACATTCTCACTTGTTCTTATCATTTATGGCTTCTGCAGACTGTGGCTCTGGTTTGGTCTATCAGCACTATTTAAAATAACCAGTGTGTGTGTCCTTCATCTGTTTTCTACCCAATTCTCTGGCAGTCTCTCTCTCTCAGCTGAGTTGCAAATCTTTGAAATAAATTTCACAAATTACATTGGCACAAATAACCTTCTTGCTTGACCAGATTTTTTTAATATTATTTTTGGATTTGTGATAAGTAAAAAAGATTTGCTACCATATTTGGTTATGCAATGGATTAAAATGTAATCACTGTTACTGTGGCATCTCTTATTTCTACAATTTTTTCTAGGTTTTCAGTTTTGTTTTTGTCTCACATTTCAAAAATATCAGGTTGTTTGGTGACTATATGTTGACTTTATATGCATGTGTGTAGACATGTGCATCATCAGACTGGCAGACTGGTGCCACCCTCAGAGCTAGTTCCTATCTTACATCAGATTCAGCTGGGATTGGCTCTGGCTGCCAATGAACTTAAACTGGAATAAGTGGGATTGTGAATACTGATGGATGAATGGTTTCTTATGGATATGGAAGTTATCATCACATAACGGCATCTTGGAGGCAAAATGTTCAGTCTACATACAAGATTAATTGTAGCACAGGAGATAGAAGTGCTCTGAATACTAATGAGGAAGTTATGCTTCCAGGCTTGTTAGCTACATTTTTTTATTTGTTTTAGTAAAATCAGCACAAGAGGTTACTCCTGCAGAACATACATCCATTAAATTATTATTAATATATTTTATATATATTAAATATTATATTTATTATATTTTTTGTCTTTTCAAAAGCAGTAATTGTAGCCATTTGCTGAATTATTTCAATTCTTGTTGTATCTGTTAGATGGACAGAACAGAGAGACATGGGGCTTCCATTCAACATCCACCAATATAATATCAAAAAGGATGCCACCGTTTACACAAAACTCCTGCTTATATTCTTGGGTTCAGGTGACATCATTTCTTCACAAACAATCAGCTCTTACTTTCCTTGACTTGTATGATCTGAAATGTCAAATATTGCTCTGTTTTTGGAAAATGAGATGTACTCCACCTGCAGATCTTATTGCACAAAGATGGCAGTGCAAGAAGTTGCTCAGCATCAGACTGCAACATTTGTTGGTTACACAGAGATATTTAAATAGTTCATAGTGTTCATAATGTTCATAGATGACTGTATCAAAAGCATGGTGCTACTCCACCATCTTCTTTAAAAGAAAATACAAACACTAGAGTAGACATTTTCTCAGACACAATTGATCATATGCTTCTTGTGGAACATGGGGCACTTGATTAGGAGGTAGAAAGAAAATAAGATCTTTTACAAAGTCATTTGTCTTTGATTAGCAGGATATTTGAACCAGCATAAAAGGACTCTGCAAAGACAATAAAAATAGTAGCACTTTATTTTCACTTATGAAGTGAAAATGAAACCATATAAGTATACTATTAAAAGGCACTGAAATTTGTTCTTTTAATGAAAGAAACATGAACCTCCTTCCTCTGGGTCATCTGCCTGGCGTGGACATAACCAGGAGTCATTTTATAGTTGTTCCAGTAGCTTTGGTAGTCTGTTCTTTTGATGACTCTTCAGGTATGCAAGAAACAGACAGATATGTAAAGTTGTAGTGCTCTAAAAACCTCACTGCCTGATTATGGTGATTTATTTATTTTTTCAGTGGGGATCCCAGGAACACACCAAGCCTTGGCCCGACTCACACACACTCCTTCACAGAAACAATAAGCAAATGTAATTAAAACAGAAATTCATGAATGTATTAAACAATAATAAAGGAAATCTAACCACATGAAGCAAAACAATCCCACCCCAGTTCCCTTTCCATCGATATACAATAAACACAAATTAAGCAACAACAAACAACTAATAAAAACCACTCACGATGTTCAAAGTCCATAGGAAATGGCAACAAATGTAGTGAGAAATCAGCTCACTGTAAGAAAATGTGAAGAACAGTCCTACTGGTATATCCCGACAATGAAGAGTGATGGGAAGGTTCAAAGGTCGACAAACAATCCAGTTCAGTCCTCATGCAGCAGGCAGACACCAGACAGTCCATACATATGAACAGGAGATAATCCAGGCAATGAACAGGAAGACAAAACAGGTGGGTAACTCCAGACACAAAACAACCTGTCTTCTCTGTGTAACTGGGCTCCCTTTAAAACTCGCGCTGGCCTTCTTGTCCCCAGCAGCCCCTGCACCCATAGCAGGTGTCCAATCAAATCAACTGTAGGGATTGCTGGGAGTTGAATTTTTTACTGCCCTATAGCAATGCTACAACGTTTCTGGCTTTAGACCCTGACACATCTTGTTTCCTCTTTCTTTTGGTCCTCATAATAGGAGCAGAATGCACTCTTACTTGCATGCTAGTAAATTACCAGTCAGTCATGTTCTGAGAGAACAGAATCATGTGCACAAAGTTAGTTATATATTATATATTATGCAGTGCCCCCAGTGCTAATTTAATATCTGAACTGATGTGTGTTTTATATTCAACCAATGTAAGATTTCTTTAAATATTTAATATTTGCTTTTTTCATTGTTAATCACACTGATGCATATGTATGCACCATTACACAGTTTAACATTTTTAAAACATTTTGATTTACCGTAAGTATCTTGATGGTGACATATGTTGCTAATAAAAAAAGTTAATATTTTAGTACTGTTAACATTAATTTTTAGAAAACAGTAAACACTTCTTTATCGAATGCCTTTTTTTACTTCTCCTTAAATGAATTTCTTTCCTTTGATTAAAAATGTGCAGTAGAAAGGAGTCATACATTTTATGAAGATTTCAAATTTAATGTAATTTTCACATTACTCTTATATAAAAACACATTTACAATGTTCTTTTCTTTCTTCAAAAGCTCATTTATGGTGAAAAAATGAGTCAAATATATATCCTAAAATGTATAACAGCATTTTCAGAAAATTGTATTTACTTTTGAAAATGGTAAAAATATTTCAATTCTTGAACTTCTTACAATAGAAATACGTTTTGACAGACAAACTAATAGGTGTTGATCTTAAAATGTGATCACTGCTATGACATAATGATCAAGACACACTAATAACATAACATTTCAAAATCCTCTAAATTCAATTCAGGGTTATAAGGAACTGGAACTAGAGACAATCCTGGAAGGCAGGAGACAGCCTCAGACAGGTGTTTTATTGTTAAAGCTGCCATATTGTCACAAAAGGCACTACACGAGTCTCGCAGGTTCTTTTTCTTTATTGGTGAACAAGAAGAAATGCCCCTAAATTGTACCTTATCTTACTGGCCTTGCGATTCCATATACAGCTAGCAATTTTCACCCCTGGAAACCTTAGCAATAATAGACTGCATATTTCTGGGATTACAGCTTCACCCAGTTTTCCACAACAAATCAAGTCAAGTCAAGTTGGGGAGCATGGACTGGTACAGTGCATTGCTGCACCCACTACACGACAAAACAACTCAGGATCCCGGTTGGCAAAACTCCCAGGCAGACACGTGGTCCAGTCCCACCCTCCGGAAATGACCCTCTATCTGCCGCAGCCAGGTGTTACATGGGCGACCCCTTGGCCTGGTCCAGCCACTCAGGTCCCCAACAATGAGGATCTTACAAGCTGGATCACCTATATATCAGAACTGGGAGCAATTCAGGTGTCACACCATTGCATGCCAGGAGCATTTCTAAGTCACACAGATGTGCAACAAAATAAGGAAATCCTTTCTTCATAGCAACGCCCTATGGCTTCTAAGGACCCTGTTCCTCTTCTGTACTACAATACCCAGGCAACCCTTCAGGTGTACATATCCTCTTGCTGTACGAACAGCGGAGACCCTCACTGTCTTCAAACGTCGTCTGAAGACACACTTCTTTAAACAGCACTTGGACTAAAGTCCCCATACTTTTTTTTCTACCCTTTTCTCAAAAAAAAATTTGTACTAACAACTTAGTATTTTCTTCTAGCATGGTTTTGTGTACAACTTGGTCAGCGGTAACTTGTTTGATGACAGTAGATTTAATCCTAGCCTTAAAGACTGAAGAACAGTCGTAGACTACTAAGCACTGTTGTAAGTCGCTCTGGATAAGAGCGTCTGCTAAATGTTGTAAATGTAAATGTAAATATTGGGCCCCAGCCAGAGAAGCACTGCCACCTCATGTGTTGGGGGACAAATTGTTCAAAAGATCCACTTGTCTTTCATTCCTCCATTATCTGATCATTACGACTGGGACAAAAACTGAGGACCATCTCAACTGGTTCAGTCTCCAGTTTTGGGCACCATCCATTACAGCCTCCTGGCTGCATAGGAAATAGTTCCTGATTCCTGTCAAAATGTCAGTTCAGCCACTCTGGGACAATAGAAACAAAGCAACAGTTGCATCACGCTAAAACCGAACAACTGATAACTTGCCAATGGTCATGTTATTTGTCTGATTGAAAATGTAGCTAATACAGTGACATACTAACTAAAAACATCTCAATCACTTATCTAATATCTTTTTCCAAGCCTACACACATTTTATCTTAAGCTTAAAGCTTGAACATTCTATTAGCCATAGCAATATATAAGTAAGTTCTTGAGGAAATTTTTATATTTTCATATATTCCAATGTCCCATCAATCTATTTAAATATATCCTGTCAGCCTTCATGCTAGTCTCTAACATGTGCATTGGGAAAACATTCTACCTGAAAAACATTTGCATGTTAAGCATCTGTTAAAATACACAACAAATTATGTTATTCTTTCCTAAATGAACTTCACTTACTTGCAAAACTAGTCATTCACTTAAATGCTGCATCTTTCAAGATAATCCTATTACTATATTAACACATAAAACAAATGAAAAACTATGAGTCCTATTTACAAACAATATAAAAAAAGCATTATTTTAAAACCCTATACTACCAGCCACCAGCACATCAGGGGGCTTACTCACACACACACAGCCCCACATTGTAATCAACAATCATCAACACAAGCACACCTTTGGGGATAAGGGAGAAAAATGGAGAAAAAAGCAACATCTACTCTTCACATAGACAAACACTAAATGCCTGATTTGAACCGAGGACACCAGACCTGTAAGGCAACAGCAATAACTGTGCTGCAATGCAGTCCAAAATAAATTCATTATATATATATATATATATATATATATATATATATATATATATATATATATACATTTTCCATGAAACAACAACAAAGCTGAATTTACTACATCCCTACAAAGAGTGGCCGTTTCTGAGCCTGGTAATACATCCTTTCCATATTTCAAGACTAATATGCTTTAATGTGACTGTATTGAAATATTTCCTCAAAATAACAGCTAAGATCACTCCGGTAATGGTTCTAATGGTTATCCTTTCAGAGGCAGCCTTAGGGGTGTGCCGGGCCTATAGCTGACCAGCCCCACGTGGGGCCAGTTACATCAAATGCAGTTACCGGTATGTATGGACTATATAAACTTCTGCCCGAATTTAATAAAAATAATGCTAGCATACACTGGATTTTCTCATTACAGTATTCAGCTAAATTTTTTGCAAGATAACACGCAGACTTCATCAAAATATAATGATATAATCTATTAAAAAAGTGCAATTTTTGACAATACCACGACAGTGCGAAATGCGATGCGGTGTCATGCAGAAATTAGCAGGGCCTCTTCTAGAAAAGTACCTTAGTCCCAATATGCAGGATGTCATAGTCATAGCTCACGTTGATATATGTCAGCTGGTTATCATTAGCGATTCATTTTTTTGTGCATTAATATTCAGACATGTTTATGGCCTACAAATAAAATGTGAGTTTCGGTGTTTCAACGGGAAGTGTGAAATTAACGTAGAGGTATCATCATGAAATCTCTTACCAGTTTCCAGGTTCAGAGACGAAAATCCACTTTTCTTGCCTTCCAATTGAAAAAGTCATTGATGATATCTTCATAGTCTAATCTAAATGCAGTGTCTTTTTCTATAGGTAGGAGAAGCCAACCCAGCGACTAATAGGCTATACTTATATTAGGAAGGGATTATACTGGTGACCCTTTTCAGGCGATGAAGGTGGACTATGAAATGTTTTCAAAGACATACATGTATGGAATTTGACCTTGAAGAGTGATTTTAAAAGGGTTCCTCTTAGAAACATCTCAAATATATATATATATATATATATATATATATATATATATATATATATATATATATATATATATATATATATATACTGGAGAATATAACTTGACAAATCTGCTCAAATGGGACACGTGGACCTCAAAAGCGGGGCCCCTTTAGGTGCGGAGACTGAGACGGTCACCCCACTTGCCACCCCCAAATGCCGCTCTTGCATCTTTTATTCAATAGATTTCAGGGCTCACTGCTATATGAATTGTATTAGCTTACTATGACAAATACCAAATGTGTTGATTTTGACTAGGATATTTTGCATAACAAAGCTACTGTATATAACTCACTTCACATTATTTTACACAAATTAAAATAAAGAGAATAAAATAGTTCATCTCACACTCGTATACCTTGTTTTTGTAAAAACTACTTTATATGGATAACATAGTTAATGACTGCTACCTCCACGGAACTGGCTTCAATGCATTGTGGGATGTCATCATGCAGTGATTATTTAAGATGGCAGCCTGCGTTTTCTAAAAATATTTGGTTTAGGGTTCTTTCATTACTGTTGGGGCCTTTGAATTTTTCTCTGTTCCTACTTATGGCTTGAGGGGGAAGCTCTCATTGTCCTCATACCCCCCCCAAAAAATGTCAAAGATATCAGAAATATAATACAAAGAAATAATTACAACCAAAGGTAACAACACAAATGTGAAGAGGGCTTTGGAGGAAAAAATAAGGGAATAAGTCAAAATAAAATCCTTTCACACCTTCCCTTGTCTGTACCATATAATTTTCTTTGACTTTAAAGACATTAAGCTATCCTACTGGTTTCTTTTAAGCCTACCTCCCAGAATACTTCTGAAGTCACTTCCAGTCTTCTTTGATGCATTGCTAGGCCTGAAATATCCCTACAAAACCTGGGTTGTTCACTCAGAACTGCCTTTGGCTGCCACACTTCCACTCTGACTTTCAGTGTTTGAATTGTTTAATATCAATTACTGAAATGGAAACAAGATTTTTCAAAAGAAATTTGGATCTTATAAAAGCTATGTTATGTCTCCTGCTAAAATCTTAATTTCTTGGGGGCATGTTATTGAATCAGTTTAAGGTGTTTAAGACACAGATGGAGAGGTGCGAAGGGATTTAAGTTGGGCCAGGATTATGTATTTTTTCGTAAGCTTCAGGAATTCTAGTGTTAAATTTAGTCCCTTATAGCCAGTGATTATTTTTGCTTTATTGTGAATTTCTATTATGCAAAAAGATTAGTGAAGAGTGATGAGCAAACCCTGCGGAGTTTGCTACGAGTTTCATAAAATCATGGAAATGTTCAAGAACTTCACTGAACTTAATTCATTTTGCCAATGTTTATGTGGGTTTTCCTACTATAGTCTCCAAAGATGTGAATGTTAGATTAATTTGTAAATATACATTAGCCTTGACTGAGAGTTGGTGTGTGCATTAATTGACTCCAAAAAGGACTTGTTCCACCTAGTGTAGCTTTTTGTATTTAGTAGTAAGCCAACTTCTATTAACAACAGATCTGCAACATTTCATTATCTAAATTGCTATTGCAATAATTGTTGAACCTGGCAAATATGTTTCTTATTGATTGGATGAGAAATTAACATTGATAGTTTCCATGTTAAGGAGTGCTTTACATCATTTTATCAATCTATCCATACTAGTAAAGTTACTGTTTTTAAGTGTGTGAATTCTAATTAGGGAGAAACTTCACAAGTACCTTTTGCCTCTAATAAAACTTGTTTTAAGAGGAGAAAGTTCATCTAAAGTGTTTTTACTGTACCTTAGTGATTTAACTAATGCTACTTTCACAACTAAATTTTTGTTTGTCATAATAATGATAAATTTAGAAACTCATACAGTAAATCTGCCACATTTCTGTAAGTCATTCCATATGTGTTTAGAGGGCATGTTAAAAACAAGCAGATATTAATTAGATCTTTATATAAAATGGTTTAATTAACCGTAATATAATCAAATGTTGACACCACAGGTGAAAATTAGATGTCTTTAAATTTGTAATACCTTTTGCAATTTGGGATAACACAACAAACGAAAGAACAATGCATATCAAGGTTTTTCTCAAGTTTAATTAAGTTTAACTAACACTTTTTGACTCGTCAGTATCATTACGTGTGAGTGTGTAGGTGAACAAAATGCAATGAACCTGTGTTCCATCTTGGGCTGATTCCTTCCTTCTGCTTAGCATTGTTGAAATTTTAACTTGAAACTTAAACTTTGCATGACTGTGGAAGACAGCTGAAAAAATAATGCTGCATTACACGAGAGCTCCACGCTTTTTGTTATTGAACCTCATAAAGGCACCCTGTGTTTCTGTCTCAAAACATTTACAATATACTTACCTGATTATAAATAAGAGCTGCATATCCGGAACTATGCAAATCTTAACAACTTCTGAGGTCAGTTCAGTGTGTTCATCACAATGCAGTTTTTATATCAGTTTTAAGTATAAGCTGTGAAATTCTCATCCACAAAATATAGCAAATACATGCAAAATAAACACTAACAAACAAGGAACCTTATAAATTGAGCTGTAAGACAATGAAAAAAGAGTAATGATTAAAAAACACTGTAGGTAAAACAGTGTTAAATATGTCAGGCACATAACGCCTCAAAAGTGATTAAATAAATTAGCCTTGGGTGGTGTGTTCCATGAAAAGTTACACTACAGTATATATATAAAAGAAAGACATATTAATTAAATAGTTTACTATTTATTTATCATCTGTGCTAGACTAATGATCTGTCCAGGCTTGTTTCATGTATAGTGCACATGAGCTTAGGGTGGTAGGAATGGAGCACTACAAAACTTCTGGTAAATTATACATCAGGTTGATATCCACACCAGTAACAGACAGTATACAAGTGTGACTTGAGGCATGTGATACTTGCGTGCATAAAAGGCAATCTGAATTCTCTTTTTTGCATATTTAACACCTTTATTGTGCACGGGTCTGGGAAAAATGATGTGAGAGACGTGCCGATTTCTCCACCTTTAATACAAATTAATATTTCCATTTATATAATACTGTACATCCATAAACACAGTAAAATGTAATGCAAATATATCAGAACATTAGGCAAAGAAATTTTTTAAGCACCACTTTGAACTTACTTACAAATTGACTTTGTATGTTAATAGCATATACAGTATGAGTAATAAATTGTCTGGTCTTACACACCTTCTGCATGTAATGTCTTTCAGGATGTCAATGTAGGAAACTGAAGCATGTGAGATAAGAAAATTATATTTATATCAAGCAATGAACTTTTGTTAGCTCATAGAAAGAAAAATCTGCTTTGATTTAATGAGAACATAGATGCCCATATGTGACAAATGTCTATCGCCACTCAGACACAATACAATTTATTTTTGTATAGCCCAAAATCACACAAGAATTGCCGCAATGGGCTTTAACAGGCTCTGCCTTTTTACAGCAACAAGCTGGGGGGGGGGGGGGGGGGCCAGCCTCGACTCTCTAGAAAACAAGGAAAGACTTCCAAAAAAAAACTCTTGTAGGGAAAAAAAAATGGAAGAAACCTTACTAAAGGCAGTTCAAAGAGAGACCCCATTCCAGATAGGCTGGGTGTGGAGTGGGTGTCAAAAAAAGGGGGTAAATACAATACAATACACAGAACAGAACACAAGTAATCCTCAATACAATACAATAATGCAATAGAAATATTACAAGTACACAGCAGAATTCAGCACATATTACATAATACGATTTGGATTCGGCCATCATGCTGCCTCCCTCTATTGACCATTCCACAGCTGAGTCACTATTGGGCCAGCCAATCCAATGAAAGGACCCTTCTACCCGATGATTCCTGTGATCCTCAATCAGGGATGACTTTACCTTAGGGAGTCAAAACAACTTGGCAGGTGGGCAGTGGCACCAAGTGCCACATTTCAGTAACAAGAAGAGAAACAGAATAGGTGAGGGTTAGTAACAAATTATAACTATCATATTACTCATGTTTTAGTGTTAATGACTAACAACAGAGAATGCAGTATATACAGTTAATCAGCAGCCTTAGTAAGGATATGCTAAACTAAAAGCTGAGACTGAAGGGGCATCTCTTATAGTAGCAGGCAGACCATTCCACAGTTTAGGGGCCCTGTAACTAAAAGCTCAACCTCCCACTTTTATTTTATTAATCCTTGGAATCATAAGCAGACCGGCACCTTGAGATCTTATTGTAAGTTTGTAAGTCACGATAAGTTCATGCAAGTAAGTCAGACCTTGGCCATTTAAGGCTTTAAATGTTAAAAGGAGGATTTTGAAATCTGCCATAAACTTAACCAGGAGCCAGTGTAAGGATTTAAGAACTGGAGTTATGTGTTTGTATTTTCTTGTTCTTGTAATAATTCTTGCAGCAGCATTTTGGATTAACTGGAAGCTGTATAAAGAACAGTTTGAACATCCAGTGAACACTGCATTGCAGTAGTCAATCCTACTAGAAATAAATGCATGAATTGCATGAACATAGACAGTCATTCAGCCTTGGAGTTAGATTTGATTTACATAACGTCTATGACACTATTTTCATTGTTGGTCTTAAATTGATGATAATATTATGGTCAATCTATTCTGATTGTTTTACAAGGGCATGCTACTTATAATATTCTCCAAAAGCCTTTCTAAAAAAGTGCATATTGACGAAGAAAATCCCTAGTGGGTTTTCCGAGAAGTACGGCTGCAGTTTATGACACACACAATGTGGATATACTTCCATCCTCTTTGCATTTCTCGGCACCTAATCAAGTTGTATTCATTTTTCTTGCAGTTTATAAAGGATACATTATGTCCCATTAGATGGCAGTTTATCGCTGACTGATATCCGTAAAGTAATAGTGTATAGTCAAGCAGATAAAATTTGCTGATCATATACAACAAATAACTACAAAATGTAAAAAAAAAAAAAAATAGAAAAAAACCAAAGCTAACAAAACAAGAATTCAACCCCCACTCGAGACATTTACATTTACATATAATTATTTGGCAGATGCCTTTATCCAAAGCGACAAAAGAGGTAAACATAATCGAGTAACATTAAGTTAGTGTCTATTTGTTCAGCAAGTGTAATAGGACAGGTAACAAAAGATGAATGCCACAAGTGACAAGATGTAGCAACTAAGTTTACAATCATAGCTTAAAATTGATAAAGTGATTAGACTTAATATAACAACAAATTAACCAATAATATAAAATACCACAGAGCAAAGTTTTTTTTTTCTTCTTCAGTCAATTCGACAGATACTCATGGAACAAATGGGTTTTCAATTGCTTCTTTAATGCGTTGAGGGAGTCAGCAGTATGGATGGAGAAGGGTAGCCTGTTCCAACAGCTAGGAACTGCAAAGGAAAAGAGTCTGGATTGAGACTTGATGTCATGCAGAGGTGGCATCACTAGCAGACCTGAGTGAGTGAGAAGGAGTGTAGGACTTCATCATTGTCTTCATATACTTAGGGGATGACCCACTGACTACTTTGTAGGCAAGCATCAGGGATTTGAACTTAATGTGTGCAGCTACAGGGAGCCAATGTAGCAACCTGAAGATAGGAGTGACATGTCCCCAGCTAGTTAAATACAAGACTGGCTGCAGCATTTGGATCATCTGTAGCGGCTTGATATCACATGTGGGTACTACTGTCAGAAGCGTGTTGCAGTAGTCCAGACATGACACGACCAAGGCCTGAACCAGAAGTTGTGCTTCATACTCTGTCAGATATGATCTGAACTTGCGGATGTTGTACAGCATGCACCTGCGTGAACAAGAAACAGTAGAAATGCGGTCATAAAAGATAGCTGCTCATCAATCACCACCCCAAAGTTGCATACTGATTTGGCAGGTGTTAGTGACAGTGAGCCAAGCTGTACAGAGATGGTGGGTTCAACAGACTGGGTGGACGGGATCGCAAGAAGAGAAAGAGAGGAGACCTAAGAGCAGGAAAAAAATGTTTTCTCTGCTATATGAATGCTTATTCTAAAGTATTTCAATGTTTTAAAAGAGTTTTGTACAGATCCTCAAAGCGAGAATGACATTTTTTCCAATTTCAAAATAGTAAAGAGTTATTAGAGGATGGATGGCATTCTTCCAGTTAAGTGAAATAAGTCTATGTGCTAGTAGTGTGGTATAGGCTTTTACAATCAATTTGTCCTTCTCCACTTTAAGCCCATCTGGGAGTACACCAAACATAGCTGTTAATGGGTTAGGGTTGATTATAAAGGCATTTAAAGATTTTTGTCCAAAATAAAGTTAATATGTTGCACTTCCAAAACATGGGTTGGATCTTGCCCTGGATTCATTTTGGGCAATTTTAAACTGAAGTGATCAATAAAAGATTTTAGGTTGAATTTTTGAATGCTTTCAACATATGGACCTAGCTAGAGTGTATTCTATATACATAACTGACTTTCACTTTTTTTGAGATGTTAATTGTAAGTTCCTTTTCCCACCATACCCTAGGATCGTTGAAGGGAAGATTCTTTGAGATATTGTTATATATTTTTGAGATACTGTCTGAATCTTCAAGACTAACCAGTATTGCCTCCAGAATAGAAATGGCAGAGAGGTGTATACATTTACGTAGGTTTCTTTTAGCAAAATATCTCATTTGAAAATAATGGAAAAATTCTGTTGCTGTTAAGTTAAATTTTAAACGTAATTTGTAAGATTCCAATTCATTATCTACGTATATACAGTTCTCTTAGTGTCTTAATCCTGAGAGTTTTCCAAAGACTAAATACTAAGTAGGTTTGAAAAGAGTTGAAAAAGGTGATTATTTTGTGGAGGAGCAACAGACAAAAGCTTCTCTGCTTTGAAATGTGTTCTGTATTTATAATACTGTACTGGTGGATAACTGGATTATTGGTACATTGAAGAAAGTTAGTATTTACTGAGGCACAAAGTTAAGTTCTATGTTTACCATCTCATGATATTTAATAAATTGGTTTGAATGTACAGTTCTTTACCCCTACTTTCAACAACACACAGCTGTATGTTTCTCTCCTTTTTGCACTACCATTTTCATCATTTTATTGTTACTCTGCATAATTTTGAATTTTTAAATTACTGTAAGGTTTCAATGATTTTTTGCCTGCTGTCATCATTATTAATGCTAGACTGGTTTAGCTATGTTCTGCAAACAAACTGTTAAATTCAGGCTCTAAGGGTGATACTCTAAATATTTATTTCTGAGTATTTTTTAACAGTTAACTAACAAGCTTTAGATTATATGTAACATATATTATCACTTTTACTGCCACAGTGTAAATAGGTAAATTTGTTTATTATGCCAATGTACATACAGAATGTTTTTTAAATATATTAATTAAATACATTTTGGTATTGAGCAAAACTCATAATAAAAATTTAGTTTACCCCAATAAAATCTATTTGAGTTGCCTCATAGTTGGCACATACTGAAAATTCTTTGTGCATGCCATCTGTGCAATGACGGCTTTGCACACACCAACCGATAACTTGGCTGGGTCTATCAAGTCAGATCTTGCACAGTTTGTTGCAATCGAATGTCACAGTTTCCATTAGAAGTTCATAGTGGTGAGACACTAATGATAAGAGATGGCTGTGGATCTACATATGTAAATAATTTTATCCAAAATATGGTTAATAAAAAAAATAATAAAAATAACTGAAAGAAAAACATTTTTCATTCTTCAGATTCTCATAATCCTCAGTTTACACGAGTTATCAATGAATATCTCAAGGCATAACATGAGCTACCACAGCTATACTGATGACATACAAGTGTATTTGTCAATACCGCCTGACGACCCCGACTCCCTTGGTTCACTGACACAATGTCTTACCTGTGTTTCTGAATGGATGAATAGTAATTTTCTCAAACTAAATAAGGAGAAAACAGAAATTTTAGTGATTGGCAAAAATGGATATAATGAGGGTATTAGAAATAAACTTGATCCATTAGGTTTAAAAGTCGAGATAGAGGTAAAGAAATTAGGGGTAATTATTGACTCTGACCTAACTTTAAAATCACATATTAATCATATTACTAGGGCAGCATTTTTTCACTTAAGAAATATAGCAAAAGTTAGATCCCTTATAACTTTGCAAGATGCTGAAAAATTAGTTCATGCTTTTGTTTTTAATCGACTAGATTACAGTAATGCACTCAGGACTACCCAAAAAAGACATCAATCGATTGCAACTAGTGTAGAATGCAGCTGCTAGAATCTTAACTAGGAAAAGAAAATCTGAGCACATCTCTCCAGTTCTGAAGTCACTACATTGGTTGCCTGTGTTATTTAGAATTGACTTTAAAAAACGGCCTTCTGCTGTTATGCACCTAAAATCGGGAATAGTTTACTGATAGAAATTTGCCAGACTAAAGTGGAGCACTTCAAAAAACTGCTAAAAACCCATTATTTGAACATGGCTTTCTTATAGCTTCATTTTAGTGTAACTCTGACATTCTGTATATGCATTTAAGTATCTTTTTTTTGTGGCTCCAAAATGCGTACTAACCTCTACTTTCTCTGCTGTTCTTTTTCCAGTTTTCTGTGGTAGCGATCTGCGCCACCACCACCTAATCAAAGCACCGTGCAGTCCCTACATCGATGGATTGAAGGCCAGAGGTCCACATGACCATCATCATCAAATTCTTCCATGTGAAGCCTGAATACCATGAGAACTGATTGAGGTAATTTATGTTCGGTAGAATGCCTAGAGGGGGTGAGGTGGTCTCATGACCTTTGAACCCCTGCAGATTTTGTTTTTTTCTCCCGTCGTCTGGAGTTTTTTTTTTGTTTGTTTTTTCTATTCCCCCTGGCCATTGGACCTTACTTTTATTATGTGTTAATTAGTATTGCCTAATTTTATTTTTAGATTTTGTCTTTTTTTCTGTGTCTTCATCCTATAAAGCACTTTGAGTTACATAATGTGTATGAAAATGTGCTGTATAAATAAATATTGTTGTTGTTGAATATGCTTATATTTGGTGCTATAGCTCCAAAGATGGTTTACAAGATAACTCGAAGATGGTGTCTGTTTATAGATTGCCTTCTACATATTGACTCATATTTAGCAGTCAGTGTGTTAAGTTAGCTACCCAGCTTGTTAGGTTGGCCATGAAACAGCATATAAAGCTGAGTATGTGTTTGCCCAGTATCCAAATACATATTTTGCAAAGAGTCCACCGTTTGTACAGGGGAAGACCACAGGCTATATTTTGTTCAGAAATTTGTCCCAGAAGGCATTTTTTTGGACTTGGTTCAGGTATGTAAAGTTTCACCCCATGGAGGGTTTAGTCAGTGAAATTTTGGTTTGGGGCTAAAATTGTTCCCTCTGAGACACTTATTTAATAACCATTCCCCCCTGGGTGGCTGGGTATTCTGCTAGTATAAAATATTATTTATAAGTAAATTCTAAGACAGCAGGGTTTTATTATAGACTTATACATATAGCAAAATTATTAACCTCTCATGTTGTACATAGTTTGATTGTTTTCTAGGGGTCTATGATCTTTAGCATTGTAAACAACAGTAAATCAAAAAAACTCAAATGTTATGGTAACTTATAAGTAACCTATATGTAAGTAATCTCATAAACACAATAAGTAATAATTTGGTGTCAGATTGATGTTCCAAACTCTTATTCTGCCATTGGTATGGATATAGTAAAGCAGGTGGAATAGAAAAAACTACATCTATCTAAACTCATAATTAGCTAAAATGCCTACATCATTGTGTTAGATGAAGTCATAATGTTGCCATTTTGTCTTTGTTTTTCTATGGGCAGTCACATTTCATGTAGTTGTTTTCAGGTGTGCCACCATTGTATGTGTCTACTTGCTGTTATACTGTGCAAGTGGCAGGCACGTGATTACTCTGTGTGAAGGTATTCTTTTAGCCCAAGAACACTATAATATTATGACTTACATGGCAAAGGATGTGATTTTTGAAATAAAATGTAAACGCTAAACAAAACAAACAATCAACTTGTATTCGTTTTAGGTTTTGATCTTAACTTAGCCTTTTGATTTTTGGATTTGGTTTTAACAAAAAATTTTTAGTGTATCAAACTTGGTTAGCTCTTTTTCTAAAACCCTAATTAGCATCTCTGTTGTATGAGTGCAAGTGAATAAAAATCAACATGCTCTTTATGGTAGTATTTTTTTTGCAACACGATAATTCATCATGACTGACTGCAACACAATGACACATAAACTAGTTAACACTAGAATTACCAGAGCCTACGAAAAAAGTCATAGATCCAGCCCACCTTAAATCCGTTCGCACCTCTCCCTCAGTGTCTTTTGTCCTGTAAATGTGCCGATTAAGACAAGCAGCAAGCAGCCTGCTATTCCATCCCCCACCGCCGCAGACCGTGCACAAACTTCTCCCAGCTCATGCCTTGATTGATTATCCGGGAGTAAAAGTTTTAGAGTGGAAATAATAGATCATTATTTGGAACACATGCATTTCATGTGTGTTCCGTTTCTATAATAATCTGTGTAAACACATTGTTAAAACAGAAACATTTGTCATATTTTAATTGTAAATGACAAAATGTTGGCATAAACTATATAATGTGTGAAGCCTGAAGTCCAAAGATCAAATAAACACTTTCACAAAAGGTTTAAGGATGATACAACAGCTTCCATGGTGTAGCGGTAAGATTTGTTGACTTGTAATCAAGACTTCCCCGGTTCGATCCTGACTGCCTCCTGTATTTGCCGTTTTCAATAGTGAGCTGCTCTTGTTGTTAATATTATACAGTAAACACATACATTTGGTTTGCGTCTGTAACAGATGGTGTACATTTATAGGACTTGTGAAAGTTACCATTTTTTTTTTCACTTTTATTCTCTCAGTAACAATCGCGATACATACTACCACCCTAGGGATCTGATGCTGTTAGTTTTTATTTGAAACTGGGAGTAACTTTAGATGTGAGTGGTGTTTTGAGGCAATGGAACTGGCCATTCTCTGATCTGGAGGGATAAGAGCTAACACACAGATGCTGGTTTTATTGAGTGTTCCTGCTCACGCTGAATTAGTATGCACCTTATGGTCTATGATGTCAAAAAAAAAAAAAAAACCAGAGACATAGGTATATATGATATTTGGAATTATTCATTTTATGACCTGTATGGTACATTTCGGAAAACATTGTGGCACGGATGCAATATTATTCATATTATTCATATTCATTCGCATAACACCGCATGTTTTTTTTTCCCGATCTTGCCAGTCCCCACATGTTGCTGTTTCTTTTGTACTCCAGGACATGCAGAGGCAACAATAGTACAGAGATGTCAGTTCAGCACTATATGCAATCATCACATTCAAATGTTATCAGTTCAAACACATGCAAGGACCCGTCCTTCCTACGTTTATCACGTGTATACCTGTTGCAATGCGCACACTTCTCTCTATGCTTTGATTCCTATTACATTGAAAGGGCACCTGACACTGACTCAGTTTACTTTCCTGGGGAAAGCGGCTGTCTTGGAACAGAAGCTTGTCGATGTTGCATCCTCCTTTTCTTTTTCCATCGCCTTTTCTAGTAAGATGTGACGACGAAGTTCCTCTGCAAAGTGAGCCATGAACACTCTTGTTTTCTCAGTGGCCTCCGTGCATGCCTTGCACAGTACATGTGCGTTGATCGCTGCCAGGTCAAGCTTGTTATAGCACAAGCAACTGGCCACCTGCGTGTTCCTGCACGCACTGAATAAGCTCACGCCTTCTGGTGCATGATGTCAATGCAGCACGGAGGAAAAAAGAAAGAGACAAATACTGTATATGTTACATTGGGTATAAATTTATTGTACAGTACTTGAAAAAGTTAGATTTTTTCAGTTTTATTCTCTGAATCACGATCACATTATACCCCCCCCAACCCCGCCCCTCCTGATCTGACTCTAAGTAACAGCGCCAGCATAAATTCACACCTGATCTGACGCTGTTCGTTTTCAAATAATATTGCATTAGTGCGATGATGTTTTCTAGTTGGTACTATTGAGGTCATAAAATAATTTCTTCAAATTGTCACATATATTGTCTCTCTTTCAGGTGTGTAATAGAAACCACAGTATAGAGAGAAGTGTGCGCACTGCAATAGGTACACACGTCGTAAATATAGGAAGGACGGTCCTTGCGTGTGTGTAAACTGTTAACATTTGAATGTGATGATTGCATATAGCACTGAACTGATCTCTCTGTACTATTGTTGCCTCTGCATGTCCTGGAGTACAAAAGAAACAGCAACATGTGGGGACTGGCAAGATCGGGGGAAAAAAAACGCAGTGTCCAACAACTCTAGTAGCAACCCAATTTGGTCATGACCCGAAGTAATTTCCCCCATAGGATTGTATGTAAATACAATTAATCCATTCTGGACCGTACGAGTTGTATGTAAATATATTTTTTTTAAGGATTTTTAAGCACAAAAATAGTTAATTATACCATAGAATGCACAGTGTAATAGTAAACTAAATGTTTACTTACTTCTTCTGTAATGTTTACTTCTTCTGCTTGGGCTCTCTCGCTCGCTCTCGCACTTGCTCTCTCGTTCGCTCCCTCGCGCTCTCTCTCCCTCGCGCTCTGTCTCTCTCTCGCTCGCTCGCGCTCTCTTGCACGTGCTCGCTGTCTGTCTCGCTCGCTGCACAGGGAATGCACAGGGAGAGACTGAACACGTGCGTAAATCATTGGTGCGTACAAACCGGAAGGGAAACTGGCTTGTTCGTCACCCGAGTGTGTGGTCGTGAACAGATGCAAAAGTTTGGCAAACTTTTTGGACGTAACCTGATTTGTACGTGGTCCGAGACGTTCGTGACCTGAGGTTCCACTGTATGAATAATATGAATAATGTTGCATCCGTGCCACAACGTTTTCCGAAATGTACTATACAGGTCATAAAATTAATAATTCCAAATATCATATATACCTATGTCTCTGTTTTTTTTTTTTGACATCATGGACAATAAGGTGCATACTAATTCAGCATGAGCAGGAACACTCAATAAAACTGAATAAAACAAAAATCAAGTGACGGTGAGATACGAAGAAGGCAGATTCACCAGTGTTTGTGTGTCAGCTTTTATCCCTCCAGATCAGAGAATGTCCAGTTCCATTGCCTCAAAACACCATCTCACATCTGCAGTTACTCCCAGTTTCAAATAAAAACTAACAGCATCAGATCCCTAGGGTGGTAGGATGTATCACGATTGTGACTGAGAGAATAAAAGTGAAAAAAAAATGGTAACTTTCACAAGTCCTATAAATGTACACTGTCTGTTACAGACGCAAACCAAATGTATGTGTGTACTGTATAATATTAAGAATAAGAGCAGCTCACTATTGAAAATGGCAAATACAGGAGGAAGTCAGGATTGAACCGGGGACTCTTGATTACAAGTCAGCAAATCTTACCGATACGCCACAGAAGCTGTTGTATTGTCCTTGAACCTTTTGTGGAAGTGTTTATTTGATCTTTGGACTTCAGGCTTCACACATTATATAGTTTATGCCAACATTTTGTCATTTACTACTAAAATATGGCAAACATTTCTGTTTTAACAATGTGTTTACACAGATTATTATAAAAACGAAACACACATGAAATGCATGTGTTCCAAATAACGATCTATTATTTCCAGTCTAAAACTTTCACTCCCAGATAATCAATCAAGGCATGAGCTGGGAGAAGTTTGTGCACAGTCTGCGGTGGTGGGGGATGGAATAGCAGGCTGCTTCCTGCTTGTTTTAATCTGCACACTTACAGGACAAAAGATGCTGAGGGAGAGGTGCGAACGGATTTAAGGTGGGCCGGATCAACGAGTTTTATTGTAGGCTCTGGTAATTCTAGTGTTAATTGTAGTGTCATCCAATTACTTAGTCTATTTTTGGCATATGAAAATTGTCCTCCTACTATGTAGCATACCATTTGTTAGACAGCGTCAGATATGTGAGTCTAGCAAGTGTTTCACGGGTTCTGAAAATAACTTCCTTTCCCTCATTACCTGTAGAATGCTGAAGGGTGTTCTAGGGAAGATTTTGCCTCATTTGAAGACAACTCCCAGAGGTTCCTCCTTTTCTTTCCATTCCACGTATATGGAACCTGGACACAGGAAGTCAGCGTTCACTGTGGAGCGAGCTTCAAAAGTGTATGGACCTCTCACTTAAAGAAGTCTCTGATGATAGGCTCATAAAGCCTCATTGCACCCTGACTTGACAGTTAATTAAAATTACTCATTCTTTGTCATCCCTTTACAGACATCTGCTCAAAATTAAATAGAGCTTTCCAATCTTGACCCTAACTCTATCTCTGATTCCGTCTATTTTTGAACAGATTATAAAAAATACTGAAAAGACAAAAGGAGAAGTTGTTTATTTAAGAATAATTCCCAGATTATTTACTGAATACTTGACAGTGGAAAGTATGTAAGAACTAGGCTGGAGTCACTAAAGCATGTTCTACAATACAATATAATTGTTTTTTAAATTGTTATACAATATATAATTTGTTCAATGAAAAGAACCTATTTCTTCCCTCTCCTAGATCATCAGACTGACGTTTTTAGTGTGGGAGCCAATTTACGGTGGAACTGATAGGTACAGCTAGATGAGGGCTTTGAGTTTTTCATCCTTCAAAGCTACATGTCACATTTCCTTTTTTAATCACTGCCCCATCCTTTGTCTTTAAAAGGGCAGTACAGTAGAATGACCACTTTCATGTCAAGGTCAACTGATGATATAATGATGACATCCATGGGCAGATGTGAACATATCAGCTCACTATTATGCTTCCAAACTACACCATTTTTCTGTCTTTGTTTTAGATGTTTCTTGAGTCCCATGAAATTTATGTCCATTCATTTATTCATTTGTATAAACCCTCTTATTTCAATGCAGAGTCAGAAGAGCTTATACCAGCAGCATTATGCTCAAGGCAGGAATCAAACCATAACAGACAAAACAGTTCCATCACCATTGTTTCTGTTTGTGTCTTGCAGGCCTTTTGTCTTCTGTGCCACTGTTGAATCTTTAATATAAGGTAAACTTTGGAAAGTTCTTTAAAAACCTATGTAATGATGCTCGCACCATTTATAACTACCTCAATAAACATATTCAGAAAAACATAAAAGTTCCATAACCTTCCAGTGTAGCAATTTGGTTCTTTATTGCAGAAGAAGTAAAATATAAATAAAACTGTAATACAAGCAAACACAAATACTTGGACTCTGTTGCTAAAGGGGTAGTACAATCATGCATTTTAGTTGTATCATCTTTAATCAATTACCATTGACAACTGCAATAAACTACTGTTATCTTTTTGCTCCAAATAAGGGGAAAACATCTTTTTACATTGATTTTTTAGTCTATTTTTTTAAAGAACCGTTACACCGAATAAAAGCTGTTTAAGGTAAATTAAGAATATCTGACCTCTTTAACAATGTCTCATCGATGAATGTATTGAATTTATCTTGAAATCCCCAGAGATCAAGCAATACCTCAACTGCTAGGTCTCAGATAGTGATAGAAAATAGAAGCATCACTTCTTAGGAGTACATCAACAGTACATCAACAGCTGCCAATAAGTGAGTCTGTTTTAATTATACAGTGATAATTATCTAACGACTTAACGGCTCCTTCTCACCAACAAGCCGAGCTGTTTGCTGCAAATAACCGCATACACAGGCTTAACCTTCATTTCAAGACATTTAATTAAATTCCTTTTGATGGACTGAAATTGTAAAAGCACAAAAGTAGAGCTCTTGATTAATTTTGCATGTTTTCTGCTCTACCAATTTTCGTTTATTCTCCTAAATTATAGTGGAAATATTTTAAGCCAAAAATTAGAATCAGAATACGATGATTAATCTTACAGAGCCCACATATTATAATCATGGAGTGCTCCTACCACTGGTTAAGGTATATATGGTTAACCTGACTACTGTTACAACCACAATCCCATTTACTAAGGGGCTGCTTGGGGAAATTAATGATACATTGAAATGAGCCATAATGAAAGTGAAGCCTAGTAAGTGTCAAAGCATTTCCATAGTTAAAGGCAAGTAGATCGATAAGAGGTTATAGATGGGTGAAGACATGATTCCTACAATCATGGATGAGTCAGTTAAGAGCCTTGGCTGGTGGTATAGTGCAGTATTAAATATTAGGAAGCAGGTACAAGAAATAAATATAAATAGAAAATAATATATGGCTGTGACCTACCAGGCAAGCTTAAAGTGGGGTGTCTGTAATATGGGTTGTTTCTGTGGATTGTGCAGTCCCTAATGTTTATGATATCCTTATCTACCAAGTGGAGAAGTGTGAAAGTATGATTAAGTGAATTTTGGTGTTTTTTGCATGAATTGGTATGGTATATACATGAGCAGATCCACAAAAGAATCAAATTTGTTGGAAAAAGTAAAGAAATCACTTGGGAGATTTATATTGGTCATTAAAGTAACTAATCTCAATTTACTGAAGAAGGCCTGTATGCTATATATGCTTGTTAGTTAGTTTCTTCAACAATGATCTGTGGCATGTTCCTATCAGCTCTATTAATCTTTCCTGCTAATCTACAAGTTGCTAGATTCTTATTTTTGAGGTTTTAATAGTAGACCAGGCATTTGAGCTGAAGTTGATGACAGACTGAATCATCTTACGTATAAGAAGAAAAGTATAATGTCCTTGAGTACTTTTAGCAATGTCAGTTTAAGCAGTCACATTATTAATATCCCAATGAGAAGTCAAGCAAAATGACACCTTTTATTGGCTTACTGAACAGATTACAATATGCAAGCTTTTTAAAATAAACAGAATAACATTGTGCATTGAATCCTGAAAGAATAAAAACACTAATAAAATGATTCAACACAAACAGCAAAGTCTAATATTTAAACTGTCTTTTACTTTGTACATTTTAATAGCAGAAATAATTATGTCCATAAATAAAAAGCATATGGCTATAAACAGAGGTGTTTAAATAGGGAAGGGACAAAAACAAAAAAATCTTTTAAACTGGGTAATCAAAACATATCGGTAAAATAATGCTTAGCAGGAAAAATACACCACAGGTTGTACCACAGGAATGAATATCACAGGACCCATCAATGACATACAGGAATCTAGCCATTTTAAGGAGACATGTAATTATAATTTACCCTGAATGTGCAAGAAAATCTATATAATGTCACTGATCCATCCTGATGAAGAGTTCAATATGGACCAATATTTCATGGTGCTATCAGGGTTCAGCAAAAAAAGGAAAAAACTGAAATATTTTGAAGTCACCAATATTTCACTGAGTTACCAAGGACAGAGCTGCTAAAAACAGAATGATGCTTAGTATAAAAATAAAAAAAAAACTGTGACAAGTATCTGCATTTATAGGGATCAAAATAAAAGAATCCCTGGAAGGTTAAAAGTACGCAATACCAAAAATGTGGGCAAAGAAACGGAGGCTGAGCAAAGGTATTGAAGTTTACAGAAAGTTTAAATTATTGTTGTGTTCTTAACATTACTAAATATTTGGCTTTCCTTTGTCATTTTGGATCAAGATTTACTCTTGTGAAACTTAATTTAGTAATGCAATGCTGCCCCAGCCCTACCCATCAAATATTGGTCAGAAATTAGATTCCTTCTCTTACAGTACAACAAATGGCCTTCTATTAAACACTCCCCCTTATCCATGTGAGGGATAACTTGGAGCTTTACCAATAGAACCTATCTGGAATTTATTAGATCCTGATAAATCTCCTTCTTGACCAATCATCAAATCAAATATTCTACTACACAGATCTGTCTCATCAAATCTAGGTTGCTCTCCTCTCATATTTGCTTAGCGTTTGGCACAGGATGGAAACACATCCCAACTCCTGCCATGACACTTCTACTCCCTTATTCCATCATTTACCTACTGGCTGCGCTACCCATCAAAGGCAGGTTGAAATCTAAGTAATCGACGTAAACCTCAGCATTAATGTTTGTAGTGCAACAGGTAATGCATATGTCTCTTTGATATGGTATTTGGTATGGGCTTCTTAAAAACAGTGTTAATGCTTGTGATGTGCCATCAATAGCAATGAGAAATGCAATGCATTTTATCATCAAAAATGTTTGTGATATGCCATCTTTTGGAATAACATGGACATAGCAACCAAATGGATAGACAGACACTCATTTTTTAAGGTGGATAGGATTTGGCAGCAATCCCATCTGCTTTTACCCTTGGTTAAATTAAAGAATTACTTAGGGATCATTCCAGCTTATTCATGTTTTTGATGACTTCCTACTTCTTTTCTGTCTCCAGCTACGACCTGCTCTCAAGACAAGTGGGGTTTCTTTATTTTCTTGTCTCCCTTCCTGTCCTTTTATTTAAAATTTCTTCTTCATTCTTCCCAACATTAAACCCCATGACAGCAATATATTTATAGGATTCTTTACAAAACAGCTTATAAACGTTAACTAATAACCTGAGTTTGTCTGTGTGCAATACTCTAAGGATTCTCCTTACCTTTTTTTTAAATATCAGTCTCTTCCAAAAACCCCTAATCATCAACATATTTACTCTCTGCTAATGTAATATTATGTTGCTGGCACTCTCTGGATATTTGCACAGATGTTCTGGGAGTGCTCTTCAGTGATCGCCTTCTGGTTTGTATTTTCAAGTTTTCTGCTGATTAACTTTCTCCTCTTGCCACAAATCTTTCTCCTTTTACACTCATGTTCTGTTTCTCTTCAGTAGAAGCTATTCTGCTTAGCATCAATAGTGGCAAAGGCTTTTGATAGCTTCATGCTGGAAATCTCTGGACTGCCATTCATTTAGTGTTTGCAAATCCTGTCTTTTTAATATAACCTTTCTAAAACTCTTGTTGAGTTGGAAAATGTCTTTCTTTAGTGCAACTGGTTCAGTGTCACTCCCCTCATCTTAACTCCTGTAATTCTGTCTCTCTCCTGGGCCAGTTCCTCTTCAGTCAAGCTCAACTATCCTTTTATCGAAATGCTTTGATTTCTCTTTTAGAGTTCAGCTGGGCTATGGGGAGGAGAGGTAAGGGATTAGGATTTTGATTCTTGTGGGTTATGTGATTTGCCGCTCCATTTTTGATTTTTATTGATTATTTAAATTAATTTACTTACTTTGTATTTTCCTTATCATTTTCTTTCAACATTTGGTTGCAGAGAAAGTATTAAGTATATGCCCTATTTGAATATGGGTTATCTGCCCTGAATTTCATCTAGAAGTTGGAAAAATGGCTGACCTACTGTGTAATACATAATAATAAATATTCTCATTCACATTTTTGAGCCAAAATCATATACTGTAAGCTGGATTTTCTTATAATAACAGGCTAATAGGGAAGCAAACTGACACAATCTATAGTTTAAATACACTGAAAAGAAATCACAAGTGAATCATTTAATAATGTTAAAGAAACAATAGTAGTGCTTCTCACATTCACCAGGGTATATAAATAGATTTCAGAAAAAGAATTAATCACTTAGTTGTTGCCCTTCATACCAACTGGAAGAAAGAGTTCAACATTAAAGTAAAAGTAAAATTCAAGTTTTTTTCTTTAATTGTTATGTGTAACAGTACTGAAATTTTGAAAATAGTTAATACAAAATCAATGTGTAATCTGTAATATGGTAAAAAGCGCTCAGAATTCCAACAGGATACAATTATGTTTAAGCGAAATCTTTTGCTGAAGTCAGTCACAAGACAGATGTGTTGTCTTTTGATTTATTGTTGTGGCTAACAGTGAAGAGTTTAGGCACAGCTATGAGATAAACTAATACATATGGTAGTGTGACTGTTTGATCTACTTAAAAAGAACTCAGAACAGTATTGTAACTTGCATCCAGAAATTAAATTCATCCAAGCATGAGGATAATGTGACAACCCCAACACCATACTGACAGTGAACAGTATGTAGAGTGAACAGTACCCACACTGCCAGGTCCTTCCATGGAGCCCCTTGAACCTGCTACCACCAATAACGTACCCAAGCAATGAGCCAGTGGAGCCAGTAGTACAAAACGTACAAACATAGCAAGGGGTAGGTGCAAAGTGCCTGTGCTTTTATCATAAAACAATCCAAATCAAAGTGTCCAAAGCACAGTGCAGAATCTCCAATAAATAAATAATCCATTAAAACAGTAAACATCCGTGAGATTAAAATCCAGAATTTAAAACAACAATAAATCCATCAGCACAGTCATCGGGTCAATGTTCCTTCCTCTCTTAGACAAACTCAGCACAGCACCTTCTTTGCCTCCCCAGCTCACCCATTGCTCGCTCAGCTGGCATGGTCCTCACCAACCCGACCCCCATCTTGGCTGCCACAAATGACGTCTCATTGCCTTTTCGCTTGCTCCGGCATACATCAGATTCCTTGAGAGGATGCCACCTTGATTGCATTGCATGTGGCCCACTCTTGTGCTGCCTTTCACATACACTGGCTGTCTCATCCTCTCCTACCAATACTGTTCTCATGGATCTTGTCTTTCTTCTGTTCCTTTCCTGTCTCCCTTTTTTGATTCTCTCCTACTGATACTGCTCTCACAGCTCTCATTCTGTTCTTTCTTTTCTGTTCTGTTTTTTTTTTGTCTCCCTCATGCTGGCTCTCCCTTAGATGCCAACATATGCGAAGCGCCTCATTTGTGTACTGCAGAGGGCCAATGAAGAAACTGAGACAGACCCTACCCTCACGTGCAGGTGCATCTTGCCCCAGTAACTTCACCAACCTCCCAAAGCTGTGTGAGCATGCACATCCACGGAGATCAAGCCGGACAATTACTTAATTGTTTATTTAACAGGGGCTCCTAATTTCCCAGCCGTGGACCTGCTACATCACATTGTTGGGCTACAGTACTAACCACTGCACCACTGTGTGGCCTTTATTTACTGTTTGGCTTTTCTAACCACACATAGCCTTTTTCACTAAGGGGAATAACTCAGGGGGGCACTGGTGGAGTTGACAAGCATTTCAAGGTTAAAGAGTCACTTTTTGTATTTAGTATTATGTACTGTATATAGTGCATTATTACATTTTAACTATAGTTTATATTAAAAAAGCATTTTGTAGATACAATAAAATAGAGACTGGTCTGTTAACATTGTCTAAACTATGTATCTTTAGGCTTGTGTCTCTAGGAGCCAGAAATGAAAGAACTACAATATTCTTGAGTGTCAAGAAAGTTTCCATGATAGTGATACGTTTATGGTCATAAAATCAAATATAAAACATTTGGTGTTTCCCTCGTTTATGTTCTAACTACTGCAGTTGTTGAAAAATGCTTCTATTCATTTAACTGCACACCTATCCATCTTGTGGTTTATGTGACTTATTAAGAAGTTAAACTTCTCTAGTATAATGAAGGTGAGTTTGGACATTGTAAGAGGAACGGGATGTTCTCTGAGATAGAAAACTTAACTATATAAATGCAGCCTTTTAAAGCAATTTTAAAAACATTTTAATTTTTCCACTCATATTCAACCTTTACTTTGTACTTGACTTGAAAGTAAACGTAAGGAAAGTCCTGTATCACAGTCTACTACTTTATATATTATTCAACAGCTCATAAAAAAGTTTAATTTATTGTTATTATTATAATTATATTGATTTGCAATGTTTGTGACAGGACTATGCAAAGAATCCGTAACAAATTTAAGAACTCTTTAATTTCAAGCACCTTAAGAATCATAACATCTAAATGGCCAAGTGAGATTAAATGAGGTAGTGATGAACCAAAATATTAATTTATTACAACAGTGAAACATCAGACATTTTTAAAATCAATGGGATTCTTAGCAGTAATGTATATCACTTTTTGTTTCATTGTTTATAAAGTTATATTTGTTGTAAAAGACATATGTTTGCCTATTCTTGCTAACAAATTGTGTCTATGTATATTTTATCCTGCAAATTTAGGGGGACACAAGAAGGGAAAAATATGAACAATATGAGATGGAAAATCAAACAAAAACCAAAGAAATACAGTATATGGCAAAATGGACACCCACTTTATCCCCCTGTGCTTTGAGGCAGGAAATTAGCCCCCTTACCTGACAAAAACACTAAGAAAAGCTTAGAATGTGTGAGTGAGTGCAGGAGGTTCTTATGGAGAAGAATGTGTGGTCTGCAATTCACTGACATCTCCTCTAAGGTTGTTTCATGTCCCACAATATTTCCAGCCTAAGTGTTGGCTTTCCATGACCCAGTAACTGAATGTGAAGGTTCAGGAATTGGATAGAAGAATGGATATAAGCGGGGCATGGTGATGTTATGGTTACTGCTCTTGACTCATGCATCCAGGGCAGCCAAAAAAGTCTTGTCAAACTCCTGTTGGTTTGACAATTTTAATCACAGTACTTATTTTGCATAACTCCTCAATTTCAATTAATCGGCAATACACATGAATACATTTGAAATCAAAAACAAAGGTCCACCTTAACACATATCACTTAATTATTAAAGGTGAGACAATTCACAATTGGCTGTTTTACACCCTTTCTTTTCACACCTACTAATACTCTGTATAATTATGGGAAGCCAAATTAACATTTAAATACTATATATATCCAAATACATTTCAAGATATCTTGTATTAAGTTAATGTGCATATGCATTTTGAGATATCTCAGATATATTTTGAGGCATCTTAAAAAAAAGCTTTTAGCTTTTGAGATATGCATAACACAATTCAAGACATCTCAAAATAACTTCTTCAAACATTGGCTATGTTTTCAATGGGATTTCCTATCTATTTTATATCTTTAAATTAATTTAAGATATCTTGAAATTAGCAAGAAATTATTTTGACACCATTAACATCTGCAGTGGTCTTAAGCAAAACACCATCTTGCTGAGACATGCCTTCAAGGGATCAACTGAGGGGCATATCTTTGCACAAGATGAGACAGGAAGCTATTTAGCCTTTCTATGCCTAAAAGCAAAGACCAAAGTCTGATAGGCCCTCATCAGGGACATGCTGTATGTTGATGGTGCTGCATTGACCATCCACTCATAACAGCAACAGCAGAGACTGATGGATCTGTTTTCCAGAACATATCAGGACTATGGCTTTACCATCAGTCTAAAGAAGACCAATATGATGGACCAAGATGTTGAGATTCTACCATCTAATACCATCTCCAAGTATGAGCTGAAAATGGTGCATTAGTTTAAATACCTTGGCTCCACAGTCACTGACACCATCTTTCTTGATGCAGAGATTTATCAGAGGATAGGCCATGCTGCATCAGCCTTTGCCACTCTGACTTAGAAAGTCTGGAACAACATGAAACTGGCTCTCCACACCAAGATGGCTGTCTACAGCACCTGTGTACTCAACACTCAGCTGTAAGGCAGCGAATCCTGGACATTCTACTCAAAAAAGTCAATCAAATATCCTTCACATGTACAACCTCAGGCACATTCTTGACATCAGCTGGTAGGATAATGTGATGAACAAGGCGGTCCTTACAAAT
Source organism: Erpetoichthys calabaricus (assembly GCF_900747795.2). Lineage (NCBI taxonomy): Eukaryota > Metazoa > Chordata > Cladistia > Polypteriformes > Polypteridae > Erpetoichthys > Erpetoichthys calabaricus. The sequence continues at coordinate 134,536,071 of NC_041394.2, forward strand.
GCCAAGATTCCCAGTCTTTACAACCTGCTAATACAAGACTGACTTCATTGGATTGGCCATGTCAGCCAGATACAGTATCTGATAAAAGGACACCATGGATCTCTTGTACAGTTAGCTGGCTGCTGGCACCAGGGTGCAAGGTTGCCCCCACCTCTATTTAAAGAACATCTGAAAATGTGACATGAAGTCCATTAGCATTGATGTCAACAGCTGGGAGGAATGTGCCAGTGTAACCGTGTTCACTGGAGGCAGGAGATCTGGAGAGGAAACAGCAAAGGAGAGTCCAAGCTGAATCAAGCTTCAGCAGAAAAGAGAGTGTGGTGAAAAGTAATGCAGGCAGGCAACAACAGCTTTTTTGTAGTTAAATCCCAAAGCCAGTTCAGGATGAGAATAATACCTTTATTGACAGGTATGTGGAGTCACTCTGTACATGGAAGGAGATGACTGATTTATAGATAAATCATATACTTATATGATTTACTTGGTACTTGGTAATATTTCTTAAATATAGTTGTCAATTACTGAAGTATGTGATTAGTTTCATTTCTCAAATCCTTGCTAGGTACTGATAAACAGGACCATTGAAGTCAGGATTCTACTAGATTATACTGGTTTTCTTATCAATATTTAACCTTACAGAGAAGTAGCAGTGGGACTGGGTCACAGATTAACAGGCTTTAATTAGAATGCATTCTATGAGTGGTAAAGGCAAAAGCTAATAGTTAACAGCTTGAGATACAAGAGCATAAGATACTCTGTATAATCAATATATAATCAAAATAGTAAAAATATTTATCAGCAGAAATTAGTTCTCACAGTAACTATTCCCAGTGTGAATGGCACTCACCAGTCGGATTCCACAGCCACACCAAGTGCAGTACCATCAGCAACTCATTCATGTACGCATATGCCATGGTCTCTCACGACCAACGGTTGCCTAAATGAGTAATGATCCAAACAATCCTGGAATTGTTAAAAAAAAACTTTATTATGCAGCTTACAGCAATTACATTTTAGTCACTATCAAAATATTCCTCTTGAGATAAAATACCCATGTCTCACCGTTTCTTTGTTTTGTGGAAACATTTTCTGTACTGATCTTTTCTTACCATGCCAATAGCCTACTGTAATTTTTTTCTCTATTTCATCCACAGTAGCAATTTGTCTTCCCCTTAGTATAAATTTTATTTTCTGAAACAAAAAGGAGTCCCAAGGAGTAAGATCTGGCAAATTCTGGGGATGCAAAGCAACAATCACATTTATCTTGGTCAAAAATTCTGAATTGTCAATGCAGTGCGTACCCATGAGCTGTCATGGCTCAGTGGTGTGTGAAGGGTGCTGTCACAGTGCCTAGTGCAGTTTTACGTGCACCAATGCTTCAGATGTTTTTTTCTTGATGCATTCCTGCAGACGCATCAGTAGTTCAATGTAATGATGGTGATTAACTGTCTGTTCTCGGGAAAACTATTTATTAACAAGTTCATCAATCTGCAAAAAATGGGTCACCACTATTTTGAAGTTCTTGATGTTTGATAAGACCCAACATGCTTATTTTCAGCTTGGAGAAAAAAAAATCACCACAGTCACACACACAATTGCATATTTCTGACATTTACTCTACAATCATTTAACTTTGCACAATGCCAGTCAGTGGACTGATTAACAAGGCTGTAGGCATATGATAACTAGTAGCATAGCTGATACCTACACCCTACTCCCATGTTATTGAGCAATTCTGGGAACTTTTTCGGATCCATCCACATACTGAGGCCCCCGTTTAATGAAGATTGGTGGATAAAAAAATTTCCAAAGCAAATAGCACTTGAGGGTGCAAAAATAGCAAAAACAAAGATGTCCTCCTGAGTGGTTCATCTCAGATGCTGGGAGTCAAAAGACTGACTGTCTCTTTCCAGTCCCAGGTTGTTTTATGTGGGTGGCTTCCAGAATGGAAGGATGAAGTGTTCCTTGAAGTTCCATCCCTTGTCTTCTAGAAAACATGAACTGCAGATGGACAGAGATGTTGCATTAACAAGTGCGCCCCTTCTCGATCCAGGGTGGTATTGCTTATATGAGCAGAGCTTTGAGAACACCTCGCAGTCACATGTTCCTGACAATGTATATACATTTTGAGATATCTTTAAATGCATTGTGGAAATCTGAAATTGGATGGGAAGCTTTTTTTTTAATTTACCATATCTGGAAATGTATTTGAGATGTCTTAAAATGCATCTTTATGGCATTTTAAAATGTGCCTCTGCAAAATATCTTCAAAAAGACATTAACTAAATTTAAGACACCTGAACTTCACCTTCAGATATCTACAATACAAAAGATATCTCAGCTATGTTTCTAGATATCTCAAATAGCTTCCTGTCCATTTTCAGCTGTCTTAAAAACATTTCAAGCTATTTCAGAATAACTTCTTACTCATATTGAGATATCTCAAAAGTATCTCAAGATTTTCTAAAATAGATAGAAAGTCCTCTTGAAAACAGGAAGTGATTTTAAGGTATATCTAAATGAATTTCAGCTATCTTAAAATGTACACACGGTTAATTTGAGATATTGGAAAATATATTAGATATCATGAAATGGACAGGCAGTTATTTTGAGAAATCTGAAATTTATTTTATAAATTTTGAAATGCATTTCAGTTATCTCAAAATGTACTCCATATATATGCAAAATACAAAATAAATAAAATGTAAGGAAACATTTTGAGATATTGGGAAAAATGTTTTAAGATATCTGAAATTATTTTGAAATATCTCAAAATGTTAATTTTGCTTGCTATATATATTTTAAAGAAGTGCAGTTAGCACATGAAAAAAGTATCATGAACTTACCCAGATGTTTTTCAGTTTGTCTTTGTATACCTTTTTTGCTGAGTTCAGGCTCACAGCAATGTAATAAGTTTACAGTAAAAATTCAATTAAAACTTTACAAAATGCACACAGACACCTTTTATTGGCTAACTAAAAAGATTACAATATGCAAGCTTTCGAGGCAACTCAGGCCCCTTCTTCAGGCAAGATGTAATACAGAAACTGGAGTTCCCTGTGTTTACATACACACTCAAAGCTTGCATATTGTAATCTTTTTAGTTAACCAATAAAAGGTGTCATTTTGCTTGGCTTTTCTCTACACTCATAATGGCTAACACGGTACAACACCCTAGTACTACAAAATGCACACATAAATAAACTACAGATTAGTTTAAACACAATCAATGCAGCAAAATGAAACTAATTAACATAAAAGAATCCTAACAGTATAAAGTATGAATGTCTAATAATATTACCAGTGAGCTATGGCCAGTTGGCAACAGATGAGAGAAAACCAAAAACTCCACTCAGCCAAATCCTTGGAGAAAATAAACCTCTGGGAGTCCTCAGGTGGTTATAATGCAAAGTCAAAGACAGAGTTAAGCACAGTTTTGAAAACCTAGGCAATTTGGCCATCAACTCCTTCCTGGACACTATACAGTATTATAAAAGCTTGTGCTGGAAACTCTTAGAAGAAGATACAGTAGGACACTGAGATGAGAAACAGAACACACAAGGTTAGTAGTGGTTTGTGATTATTTTATTTTTTATCTTGTAGCACAAATCAGTAACAACACAGAGAATAAATATACACAGCTAATCAGCAGCTGTAATCAGGGCATATTAGACTAAAGTAGTGAGTCTTCAGCCTAGATTTATAAGATGAGAGCAAAAGGTTATCTCTTATATAAGCAGGCAGATCAGTCTACCACTTTGGGGCCCTGTAGCTAAAAGTGTGAACTCCCACTGTTGTTTTAAGAATCCTTCACATCTTTAGCAGAGCATTCTCTCTTGAGATCTTAGTACATGCTATTGTTTGCATATAAAGATGAGTTCAGATAGTTAAGTAGGGTCTTGGCTATTTACGTTTTTATATGTAAGAAGGAGGAATTTGAAATCATCACAAAGCCTAACCTGAAACCATAGAACAACATTATGTGATTGTGTTCCCTAGTTCATTTTGTAATTTTTGTAGCAGAATTTCAAATAAACTGAAAATAGCATATAGAACAGTTTGAGCAGGCTGTAAATAACACATTACGGTAGTGTATTCTACTTGAAATAAGTGCTTAGATGAATTTCATCTTAATTCTCAAATATATATTAAGTTTGGATAAACAATTTTAGATTGTGTTACAATATCTAGTTTAAAAGACAGATCAGTATGAAATAATAAGTCTAAGTTGTGTGCTGACTCAGTAATTCTATTTAGGCCTACTGAGTTCAGAAGTAAGAGAATATTGTTGCAGTCTGTAGCATTCCCCCATAAATAATATTTATTTTTTTCAGTATTCAGAAATTAGCAGTTATTCCATTAATTCTTTCAATTTACTAAAAATGTATGTTACGTAGAATGCCCAGTGGGGGCTGGGTGGTCTTTTGGCCTTGAAACCCTGCAGATTTTTTTTTTCTCCAGCTTATCTGGAGTTTTTGTATTGTTTTTTTTCTGTTCTCCCAGCCATCTGACCTTATCATTGCAATGAGAAGAAAACTGCAATACTCAGTGGAAAATTCCTGCAGTCACAGGAGGGCCAACATGTGGGGTAAATGGATAAGGCAGCTGCATCCAGCAGTACTTTGGTAAGGGACAGCAATTTCTTACAACACTATGTTTATTATTGTGGTGGGCTGGCGCCCTGCCCGAGATTTCACATTTCTCAGAACTGAAATTTGTGCCGCTTTGGTACACTGCAATCTTTCAAGAATCAAAACAGCACATGTGCAATTTGAAGCTATATGTCAACATTCATTTTCCTTTTTATTATTGTGTATATAATGATTCTCATTTAGTTAAATTTTTTTATTTTTTTGTAATGTTATTAAGATGTCAGTCACAAGTACAATGTCTATTAAATGTCTTTTAAGGTTGCACCATGCTTGTTTAGTTAAAACGTGCAGGCACCTTTTAGCTCACAAAACAGAATTTTGAAACTGCCAAGGTAATTAAGGAAACGTGCTGGATGAGCAAAACAGATTTCACAATCGCAAAAGTCAATAAAAATACAGTATATATTTGGGTCAAACAGAAGTGGTGAAGAATATGTACATTTGTATTGCTTTTAATGCATAGCATTTATTTTTGTTTTTAAGCTAATCTTTTACATTTTTCCAAATATAACATTTTTTATGTAATATTTTGTTCATTGTTCTGAAGAAGTACTGTATCATGGGAGTATTGTATTTTGAAGCCTGTATCTCAATGCTTAAATTACATGGATTAACACTAGAATTCCTGAAGCCTACCAAAAAACTCGTAATCCAGGCCCACCTTAAATCCCTTCTCATCTCTCCATTAACATCTTTTGTTTTGTAAATGCGCCAATCAGTACAAGCAGCATGTGGCCTGCTGTCCTATCCCCTGCCTTGATGGAGCTCAGCTCAGGCAAAAAGCTCTCTCAGCTCAAACCAAGGCTCTGTGTGATGTGCCTGGAGGTGTATAGGGTAAATAATACAGTATATCATTATTTGGAATACATGCATTTCATGTGTGTTCCGTGTCTACAAAGATCTGGGTAAGTGTAGGATGAAAGGAAATATGAGAAATGCAAGACATGCTGAACACATACCTAAAGCAGAAACTTTTTCCATGTTACATTAATAACAACGTGAAGTGTTTTTTATCATTCAGTTTTATTCTCTCAGTGACGTTCACGTAGTACAACGAACTTGCCTCTCCCTCTCTGAGTTGATGGCTGTTACAGAGTGAAATCAAAGGCTTCTTCTTTTTGGGCTGTATTATTTACCCTATACAACCCCAGGCACCTCACGCGCAGATAAGGAGCCTTGAGCTGGGAGAACTTTTTGCCTGAGTTTAGCTGTGGTGGTGGGGGATTGGGTAGCAGTCTGTTTGCTGCTTGTGTTGATCGACACATTTGCAAAATAAAAGGTGCTGATGGAGAGGTGAGAAGGGATTTAAGGTGGGCCGGGATTACAGGTTTTTTCATAGGCTTCAGGAATTCTAGTGTTAAGTGTATCAACTCATGCTTTGCAGTGATATATGGGGAAGCTCAAAAATCTGTCTGTTCTCAGGCGATATTATTTATCATACCAGCCTCGGTCATGGGGATTGTGCATACTCCATGTGAAAAATGAGTGAACACTGCATTTCAACCCAGGGTGCTGTATTGATAATGCTACAGAACTAATCACTGCAATACAAAACTACCTACATTTTATTTATGGTGCTGGAAATTTAAAGGCATTTGGTAAAGGGTTTTGGAGCTTTGCTGAAATACACTAATTTAGTCAATGTATACAGAAAATCACATCCTGATTTTGTTGTATTTAAAACACCTTATGCAATTATTTGAGAAAAGAGAAAAACGGTTCGATGTACTGCTAATGAATGCATTTTACACTTAAAGCAGGAAAGTGGTTGTGTTGACTTTTTGAAAAAAATTCCTTTAAACTAGTATAAAAGTACATATTTAACCCAGGCTAATCATAAATAAGATTATCTGCAGTATGAGGTAAAGTTCTTCATCATATTTTGCCTTGTTCAATTAAACATGATGGTTCCCTTAGTGAAAGATGGCGTTCTGTGCCTTAACTGTCTGCTCAGGTAAGGTTCAAAATATTTTCACTATAGAGGCAACAAGCGGTCAACTTCCAAAACTAAAGTGTAATGTACTCTATTTGATATATTGCATAATCATTTGGAATTGTCCCCAAGTAAAAAATGAGTTATGTGGCTGTGCTGATTTTGAAATGACTGCTAAGCATGAGGTGATCACACATTGGGGAAAACTGCTCAAGTGCAGCTTGAAAGAATGGTACTAAAACAAGAAAACATCAAAATACTCTTTAAATAGGAAAGTTTACATTCAGTGTACTAATTACTTTACTTTAAAGTCTAGATGACTCTGACTTAAAGATTAACCCGCAGTCAGCTTTGATCATTTGATTGCTTTTGTTGCCCCCTGTCTTTTTAAAATAAATTAATTGTAGCATTGTTTTGCAGTAGACAAAAATATTCTCTACTGTGAGGAGAAACCCTTTGATGTGCTTCTATTTAGAAACCTTTTTTTTTTGTTTCCATATTCTAAGATAGCTCAAGGGATACATTCCTCGGTTTGTATTTGTCTGATAAAGACTCTAATATTAAACCTACTCTCTGCTGCAATATCAGCATGGTTTCAGAAGATATCCTCATTGTTTTAGGTAACGTTTGCCCTAAAGTAACATGCTTTTAATAAACAATGTTGGCCTAGCTTAGTGATGGAAGCAGCCTACTCTTTGATATGAATTGTCAGTCACCGTAAGGTTTGCACAGTAAAAGTGATGCCTGTTTATTCCTTGTATCAGCTTTAACAAATACAATTCCATCCTACACAATATAGTGCAATTAGATAGAGTCCAAATAAAAATTCCACAAATATTTACAGGAGAATTTGGCTGCTTGTTGGATCTAGTTGAATGCAACAATTATACCATAACTGTAAATCATAATGGATAGTCATGCTGCTGTTAATTTTTTTTTGTGCATTTATAGTTAATCAGTTCCATTTTGTATGTATTGGACTTACTGAACATGGGTTCTAGGAGGAAAGCAAGTTTAAATGCTTATGATTAAACCTAAATATCCCTAAGGGAGATTCTATAAATGTGTAGTTCATATTACATCTCAGATATGACTGCAAATATCCTACTACAGTATACAGTGTCATCAAAAATGATTGGTAAAATTTCTCTAAAATAAAGGAACAATATCAAGTAAAAATGACTTTTTAAGCAATCTGTAGAAAATCAATTCATTTAATAATAATTGTGAGCACAATTTTAGCCTGAAAAGAAGCAGCATACCTAGACTAATATGTCAGGAGAGAGCTGAAGTAAAGTGGCCATTTTGTATGGAATAATTCTTATTACTTAGTAATAACTTTCACTTTGGCTCATCTTTATGTTGTCTGTTTGCAATTGTGCACATGTCTTCAATATTTATGATAAAGCTTGTGACATGAATACCACTACACCACTTATACATTTCATGAAATGTCACTGCTATACTGGCTATATGAAAGGATGGAATAATAAAGTAAAGCGTTTTTACAAATACTAATGTAAATATCATTATTTAACAACATATTAAGCATTAACTCATTTAATCCTGTTGTACGTGGTAATTATCACTAAACCAGGGGTTGGTGCTGTGTACCAAAGCTTTCTCTCTTTTCTCTCCCTGTGCAGAACGGAAGATTGAAATCCGTTCCACTGCTGTTCATTGTCCACCGTTCTGGACTCTCCCCTTCCTGCCTGGATGTTTGAGTTAGTTCTGCATTGGACTCCTGTCTGAAAGGATGTTATTGCAATCTTTGTAAAAAAGGTCACGTCTTTTTTGGTTACAAACATACTTTAAACCTTTTTCGTTTTGTCTGCTTCTTGTCTTGCAAGTGTCAGCACCCATTTTCATTATTATAAAGAAAGCATTCACAATTTTAAAATTGTTTTCACTTTTGATCGATGTGATAAAGCCAAACATGTCTTTTTGATTTTCTTTTTTAATAGTAGCTTGTGTTATTATGGCTATACTTCTGAATATTCATTTCTTTGTTTTTAGAGCATTTTTTGTTTTTTTTGTGCCTGTTCCTTGCTGTTTGATTCTATTTTGTTTAACTTTATTGAATGTATATAGTTTGCAGGTGTTTTTGCTATGTTAATGGCCTCATGGGCAGCTGCAATAAGGGATCACTATATTAAATGATAGATAGATAGATAGATAGATAGATAGATAGATAGATAGATAGATAGATAGATAGATAGATAGATAGATACTTTATTAATCTAAAGGGGAAATTCACAAAAAAATGAACCATAAACTAAATAAAAAGCCACAGTTCTGTTCTGATTATGCTTTTACAGTTTGTGAACCCTTCACAAAATGTATTCCCTGACACAACATTTATATCTCTGGGAAGATGTGGCTTTTAAACCCACCTTGAGCTTCAGGCTTATCAGGAGAGATGTTCCCCTAGTGGTTTCTGTTGTCCCTGCACCCTTGAATACAAATGACTAAAACAGTTTTCAGGGTGCCTCCTGCTCTGCAGGGTCTCATCTGACCTATGTGTAATATCTTTGCTCCTCCCTGCTGGTCATATAGGAGATGTACTGAGATCCTGTCACTTTTTCTAGGCCTCAGTACCTCACACAATCCGATGTTAATAAAATATGTTAGATAATATGATGTAAATCATGTCCTCAGAGATGCATCTTATTAAACTTGACAATCTATTTATATGCTTTAGAAGGGCTGAATTTGTAATAGACTGACACTTTGTCCATGTTTAGGATAGACAGTTTGTAGTGGGAATGATGCATTTGGTAGCTTGTAATTTAGATCCAAATGACATAAACAAGCCTATTGTTTTATAATCTGAGAATAATTAACAATAATGTAATATTGGAAATTATTCTTTAAAGCAGTGATCTCAAACTCCAGTCCCGGATGGCTGCAGTGGCGACAGGTTTTCATTGTAACCCTGTTCTTATATAGTGATTTGTTTTTGCTGCTAATTAACTTCTTTTGAATTAATTTTAACTGACTTGCTCTTGAAGACTCAGACCCAATAATTGTTTCTTTTTCGTTAATTAGCAGCCAAACAATAATGAGATACAAAATGAATAAAAACATGACCAGCAAACTGTGACCATCATACAATATCTGAAAATAAAAAGGGTGGAGGTCTCAGGAATGTTGATTTGCTCAGGTCCCCAAAACATACAGTATTAACACTACTCTTAGAAAAGTAAAGAAAAAATCAACAATTTTGAAAATGTATGCTACTGTACAATGAGAGCAGCAACAAGCCATGGAATTAAAGAATGGGTTTAATTAACAGCAAGAATCAGAGCCTAATTAAGAAACTGGTTGGAGTGAAATTGGTTGGAGTTTAAGACCCTGACTTAGTTGGTCTTCAGTTGGCTCACTCACTTCACATTTCATTTCTGTTTACGGAAAGAAATGAAGCAATTCTGAGAAACAATGAAGAAATTCCAGGGAACAAATCTTAGAAAAACAAGTCAATTAAAAATGAATTCAAAAGAAGTTAATTAGCAGCAAAAATAGATCACTAATTAAGAAAAGGAGTAGAATGAAAACCTGCAGCCACTGCAGCCCGTCAGGACTGGAGTTTGAAATCCTTGCTCTAAAGAGAGGGCACTGTGGCTGGCAGTGGTTCTTCACAGCTCCACAGACCCATTCACCATCTTTACCAAATTTCACATTCCCTGCATGTTGGCGTGTTATTTCTTCAGATATCCTGTTTTTTCCCACATTCCAAAAGCCATGCCAGTTAAGGTAACAGGCAACTCTAAAGTGTCCTATAAAATATGTAAGGATGTGTACATAATTATTTGTAATTATATGTATGCAAGGAATTGCATGGCTTACAAGGCTAATCAGTTAATGATAAATATATTCAGCTTTCATATCAGGATCAACTACTAGGAGGTCAGTAGTCACTGATGCTTACATTTGAACCCTGTCTGAATGCCAGACTTGAACCTTTCTTTCATCTTTATGTATTAAATGGGGCATCACTTAGGAACCTTTATGTGTTTTGTTTGTCTTTTGTTTGTAGTTTATACACCCATTTTGTATTCTCATCTTACAAAACTGTACTTTGAAACAGGTACTCAAATAAGTATTTTTATATCTGTTGAGGGTTTTTCACAAACAGTACAACAATGAGAAATTATTATTAAAAATGACCTATATGTTTTTGAGTGTTTATCTAAAAAAACCAAAATGGTTTGTTTCTTCCTTTCTTCATTTAAGGACAACTCATTGTACAGTTTTTCATATTATATTATGCCCTTTTTATTCTATGTGCAGTTGTCAGGTTTGTGGTTTTGCCAAAACTAAGATATACCCAGCATGCTTTTATGCAGCTGGTATAACTGGGAAGGTAAAGGCTTTAGAAATTAATATTTTGATGACATGCAGTCAGCATAGCAGCGAAAAGAAGGTTACAGAATATTCTAATTACCTGCTGCTAACCTGCCAACCTTCCCACTACCCCTGCTGCTGCCCTGGTCTGCCCTCTGCAGATATACTAGACAGGCTTATTTACTTTCTTTTGCAAAAATCAAATATATTATGTCATTCAAAATAAGAAAAAAAAATCTTGGCCTATATAGAGACTCGCTCACATACTGAATACAGCAATCATAATCAGGGAAAAAATTGGTATACTATCAAAATACTTTGAAACAGTATGTTTAAAAGTCTTTTAAAAGGTCAATGACCAATGTAAAACCACTGAAGAATTTGTCAATCCACAGGTCAACACTGGCTGATAATCTGACCAAGCTTTCATATTTCCCATAATGTCACATTGACCACATGGTGGCTTTTCTTGAATCTCTGGAAAACAGAAGTCCAGCAAACAAAACTATAAAAATCAAATGATAAAAAATGCACCAAAGAGTGAGAAAATACAGACAAACAACCCATTACACTACTGTACAGAACAAGGCAGTGAGCAACAATCCTTCAGGGCATTTATGGCATTCTGCTTTCTGCAAAGTAAACACATTTTTTCAGGATGTTCAATATCCTGCATCTACTGCTCCCCTCCATTGTTCTCATGTTGTGTATGATTTTGAATAATATGTTTGAATAATATTAACAATAATACACACGTTAAGAACTAAACAAAACATGCTATAGCACTCAATTAAATTGAAGTAGCCTGATTGTACAAATTTGCTGCCCAAACAAGTGCAAGAAGCACCCTTTACTTCTTCTAATTTCCGTTTGGATTTATGCTATTCTAAATATCCCAACAAAATAACATAACATTTCATTCTCCAACCCAAATGCTTTGTTATGTATATTTCTTAAAAGTCAAAAAATAACACAGAAGCTTAAAGAGTAAACAAAGAGGTTACATTCCGGAAGTACAACCTTGGTTAAAATCCCCATTCAGGTGCTTCTTCATCTTTCATATCCCAGAGGAATACATGCTTTGTCAATTGGCAAATCTCAAACTGACACTATTTGAGAGTTTTGATGTGTGTGTGAGAGTGAGGCCATTGATTGAGTGACAGCCCATCTAGAGCTTGTTCAAGCCTTTCGACCAGTGTTGCTATGTCATTATGGAAGTGATAACCAGGAACATATAGGGTGAACTCAATGGCTCAAGCCTCTAAGTCCTTCTCTTTTGTTGATCCAAGTGCCCTTTTTGCTTATAGAAAAAAAAACAGTTCAGCCAAATCTGTCAATTTAATTTTTTTCACCACATGACAAATCTTCAGTATTTGGTATGGTTCACCGATTGCTGCCTAATTGACCTTTCTAATAATAATTTTCTAATATGTCTGCCTCCTGTTCATTGTGAAAAGAGGAGAAAAAAGCAGCAATAAGAAACAAAACCTTCTATACCTGAAAATGTTCATTTTCAGAAGATACACAGATTTTTCAGATGCATTATACAAAAGTAACATACAGTGGGGGTTGTATTGAGCTCTCGGTTTTAAGAAAAGATTGATTTTATTCACCTATTCTGTGTTTGCCAACCAATGAACCCACCATGTTATTGTCTACTTGGCAACTTAGCTAGATAGAATTAGAGGTCTGATATCCAAGCTTAAGCAAAGTGGTGGCTCTGAGGCTCTGCACTGTCAATCGGAAGGTGTGACTCTACTTCGTTGGGCCCTTGAGCAAGGCCCTTAATCTGCAATTACTCCATCCTGGGTATGACGTTAATCAGCATCCAGCCCTGCATGTAGGCCCTCCAAATTGTAGGGAAAAACCTGGGGGTTGGTGGCAGAATTGGCACTCCAGCCACCATAGAAAACCTCACACTGTTCTATTCCATCTGAACTAGTGTGGCGCTGAAGTGTCACCCGTTGCATGGCTGCACTCAGGTCCTAATCTGGGATCCTGAGTTGGTTTGTCATGTGGTGGGTGTGGCAATGCGCTGTATCAGAGTGTGCTTCTACCCTCTCTCTCTCTTTCCGAGCTTAACAGCGGCTGGGAATTTCACACACAACTTTGAGCTTGGGCTGGATCCGAGTTGTTTTCAAATTGATTAACATCGATTATGAAGATTTTTATGTTTTAGGTTTATTTTTTCATTTGCGTTTACATGTATTGACTTAGGAGACGGTTTTATTTAAAACAAGTTGCAATCGAGGACAATATACTTGGGTAATTATCAGTCTGGGTGACTGTTTGGGAGCAAGTGTTACAAGACCATTTACAAAATTGATTATCACAAGTGAAGAGCTCAGGAACAAAATACAAGCTAGTTACAAATTCTAGGGTAAAAAAAACGATTAGCTAATATCAGCAAGACAATAATTCACCAAAGAGTCTTCAAACATTTGTTAATCACCTTGAGGTAATCAGAATTACGAATAGAAGGTATAGAAGGTAGGCATCTCACTCTGCCAGTTAGAACCTACAATTGAAAATCGAGTCTGAACTGAGATTTGATACCATGCAGAGATGGCATCATCAGCAGATCTGAGTGATCAAGAAGGAGCATAGAACCTCAAAGGTGTCTACATATAAATACAGTAGGTACTAATCTATTGAGTTACTCTATAGGCAAGCATCAAGAATTTGAACTTAATACGTGTCACTACAGGAAGCCAATGTGGTGATCTAAAAAGATATGTGCTCACCTCGACTGGATAAACACCAGACATGCTTCTGAATGTTGAATCATGTGCAATTGCTTGATGACACACACTGGTACCCCTGCCAGGAGAGTGTTGCAATAGTCCAGATTTCACAAGACCAAAAGCCCTGACCAGGAGTTGTGCTGCATACTCAGTCAGAAATGGTCTGATCTTGTACATATTGCATAGAATGAATCTGCAAGAGGCCATAGCAACATGGTCCCTGAAGGACAGCTGGTCATCAATCACCACCCCAAGGCTGCATACAGACTTAGTGGATGTGAGTGATAATGAGCCAGTCTGAACAGAGATGGGGTGCCAAACAGACAGACAAGAAGGCCTGTCTTTGCCAAGTAGAAATTTGTAATTAATTTTGCTCACTCACTCATACACTCTCTCTTTCTGTCTCCCTTGGGTGCATAACAGATACAGATTCTGGACCATAAAAATTTTCTTTTCTTTTCTGAAAGTCTAATGCACAAGAGAGAATGGTGCTATACATTAAAAATAAAGTAAAAAAAATATGGTGCTAGATAGTAATTTCAAATGGCTTCCTGAATATTACTTCACAATAGACATTTTTTAAGGGTTGAATAAATCTTTCTATTACTTTAGAGATGGAATGAGTTTGGTATTGTATGCAATTAAAATAGCAATAATTTTATTTGTTCTGTCCTCTTAGTAAATGTATTATATCGCAACAATAAATTACAAGCTCAGGTAAAGGGGTGTAATATTTTGTCTTTTAATCTCATTTAATCAGCAACTATTTTTTGCCAGCATTGTGAATATTATAATGCCTGTGAAATTATATCCAAACTCTCTTTAAACTTACAAGCAGGCAGTATCTGGTGTCCAGGGTACTCTAATGTAACAAATTCTGTCCTGAAAATATACCTCTTCTCCTCTTTTGAGTAAATGCTTGGGGAGACTTAGGTGGCAGGGCGTCCCTGGACTTGAACCATTTTAGGCCCCTTCTAACTGTACAGCCACAGCAAAACAAGTATATATTGTCAAACTCTAGGAGTGGTCGACGCTTGAAAATGCAGGACAGCAAGTATTCTCAGAGCAGAGAATCAGAGTAGCAATAGGAGAATGGATAGCATCAAGAGCTGCAGAAACAATATCTGAAATGATGAGCAAAAGAGAGAAACAGAAAGTCCATAGGCAACATCAAATCTTAAACTTATACTTGATAGCTATCAGAATACAACACAAGAACAGCAAGTGCAGACACAGCATACCACGTCTAATGTTAAAAACAAAGAAGAGTATTATACTTCAACTATATGTTTTAGGAAAGAGACAAAGAGAGTGGAGGGAGGGAGGGAAAATATTTTTAAGCATTATTCGGGCAAATAATTATTTCCCCAGTAATTGGATATTTTCAACTATGAAGGTAAAACTGAAGAAAAAAATTGAAAGAAATTAAAACATTAAAAAAGAAAGACATGAGCAACCTTAGTTGTTCACCAGTTTGCAGACTCTTGGCACTTTTGTCAGGCTACCAATAAACATCACCTACCGCAGAGTAGTGATACAGCTAACTGAAATTGTATGAACTTTGTACCGTTTTTTTGCCAAAAGACCTTTCTAAACCAAAAGGGATTTGTCAGCATCAACATTCTGTTCAGATTCTAAACTCAGGAATCTCTTTGTCAGCATGTCAATAAATGTTTTTACCCTGTATTCAAAAAGGATTTCTCACTATTTAATGAAGTGACAAATAAGCTGTTATCAACAAAACGCAAACATCTGAGAATTAAGCTGAAACCTTTGCCATGCATGTTCAGCTGTCCATAAGGCATTTCAAATAAAGGTTTTTTTTTCAGAATCTTGTGATGAACTAGCACCTTGTCCTGGGATTGCTCCTGCCTGCACCCAATTCTTGCTGGGATAGGCTTTAGTTCCCCGCCACTCTGCTCAGGATTAAATGGTATGGTGTGATATTTTTCAGACAATAAATTTCAACTTCAGGATTTTTAATGACTTCTTGATATACAGTAAGAGCAAAGAAACCCACCAGGTCATCATGACTGGCATCAGACCACATGTGCACCCTATAATGTGGTTTCAGCATGTCAGACGATGAAAATGACAAATTTCTATTACAAACAAAAATATTTAGACTTTAAACATTTAAATTGAAGCACGAATTTAAAATTTAAATATTTGACACAGCTATTCTTGTTTATTATGTACTTGTTTGTGATGAAGTAAATCATTACGTTTCTTAGGAACATCCCAGATTAGGATGGCTAAGCCTTTTATCAAATGTAATTTGTATAGGACATGTTGGGTACAAAGGTGTTATTGCATAAATGCATGCTGTAGGCCATGAGGGATGAAATGGTACTCCAAAACACCATTTTTACACAAGAATGTGATGCTCTTAAAGTTATGTGATGTGTAATTATTGTACAGTATATTACAGTTTGACCTTTGTAAAAATGGAATAAATTCAGGTTTGAGTTAATATCTGGCAAATGAAGCATAATGTAAAGAAATGTACAGTCTTACACATAAATTATTCAACATAAAAACAATAAAGGATCTGAACCTATCAACCACAGGAAACATTATGGACATGACTTATATTGGTTTTATCATTGTCCACAACTAGACAGTCTGCAGAAATTAATAAATTGATTAGAGGGAATAATGGATAATATTCCAAGGAGTGGTTATGGTAAATTTATATTACACCCTTGAAAGCTCAGTTTGGAATATTGTGGACAGCCTTACTTTTTTTAATAAAAAATAAAATATCAGTGCTAAAGAAAATCCTGCAAGCAGCTACAAAACTGCCTTCAAGATGAAAGGATAAAAACAGTAAGGAAAGTTTGAACAAGATGATCCATCTAATCTTATGAAAATAGGTTAAAAACAGATTTTATATTAGCATACTGTCATCAAAAAACATCTTATAAACTTAAACTTCGCCTACATTTTATTAAATTGGTGTCTCTTCAGTTTAAATATAATTCCATTAGGCAGTACATATCTTTGAGTTTTTTCACAAAACATTTACATTAATCTTGTAGAACTCACTAAGGCAATTGGTTTAACAGTTTGACTAAAGAGGTTGTCAACCAGGTTGAAGACCACACAAGGCTTACTGTTGATTAATAATGCAGCTTCCTTCTTTTTGTTGTTCTTTTGGTTCACAGGTGGCTTAGAGGAGCACCCCAAATTTGCTTACCACCCTAAATATTCCACTTTTCCATTCAACTTCACAAGGCATAGTAACTGGGCAGTCACATCTGCCCCCAGACTTGACTGTCATTGGACTGTGTAAACCCCCTTAACTCAAGATTATAAACAGCAGTGACACTGTGTTGAGACTTTCTGCTGCAACCTCACAGATGTGTCCAATGATCAAACTGAATACTCATTGACAGAATATGTAAATTTAAAAAATAATGTAAAAAAGCTCACTCTGGCATGTCAGTAAAATCTGTATATTAGAAATCTAAATACTATGACATCAGAATCAGGTAAGAAAACTTAAAATGATGCATTAACTATTTAAAGGACAATGTCAAAATACTATTTTATATATTGCTTGACACAATTGCTCTAGTAGTTATTCAGCTTTCTCATTGAAACAATCACTATAGTTACTATTACAATGACATTAACTTCAAAAAAGTTTGACACCTTGCCATTACATACCATCTTGTGTATGTAAAATCATTACAATGACATTATGTCATGGTAAGATGAGCACCTGTCACATGGCGATGACATCAAAATGTAAAAAAAATGTGCCAAAATACAGTAAATAGCAAAAACTCATACAATTATGAAACTCTTTTCACCCAATTCAGAATCTCAGGGGGCAGACCCTGACATGCATACCCATACTTCTATCCATACTGGGTTAATTTAAAGTCACCATCAACACAAAAAGATGTGAGCCAAAACCTGGATTACCCAGAGAAACTAATACAGTCAAGGGGAGAAACTGCAAATTCCGCAAAGAAAATGATTCTCCACAGGTTTCAAATGCAAGATGTTGGATCCATTAGGCAATTAAACTACCCAGTGTGCCATCCCAGAGGTATTTAATTTCTATAAAAATGTCAATATCTTGATAGTACCCTTGCTGAAGTTCAAACTGACCTAATAAAGACTATGAAGTAAATTCCTCTATTTCTCTGTTTAAACACAGGATACCACTTGCCTATTTAATTTCAGAAATGTCTATCTCAAGCTATGAAAGAATCCAACAACTCTTTTTAATGCATTAGTTTTGGAAGGCTTTGTTCATGAACTATAAAATCCACCAAGTTTGACTTTAAAATGGATTCAATATTAAAAATACTTGGGGGAGTTATATCTCTATTATAAAAGAAAATCTTGAGATGAGACAAGACTATTGCCAAGAGGTTTTTTGAAGTCCCGCCGTCCTCTCAACCATTTCAGGTTAACGGCCTACGGCCACAGTCCTCTCGCCTCTCATTCGTGTGAATGCTTTTGTTAGACACAGCTCCTGCGCTCTCAGCTCTTATGAATTTTTATGTTTTCCTCACTTTAAGTTCCCAATAAAAGAAGACTTATGATGTCCAAATCTTATTGAAGAATTTCATCCCGAAGGGCTATCAACAGAAGAAATGAGTACACAGGCAATCCTAGCACTGAGAAATGACGAAGTCAAACAAATTAGTGCAAAAATTGGTCAAATGCGTATCAATAGTCTATGCTGAAACAGTTAGTGGTGATGATGCGGAAGCTGAAAACATCAGCTTACAATATCCTGTAGAATATCTACAACCATTAACACCGTCCGGTCTTCCACCAGCCGAACTACTGTTGAAAGAAGTATGTATCGTAATGTTATTGCGTAATTTATGTATAAGTGATGGTCTATGAAATAGGACAAGATTAGTTGTATTCAAAATTGGTTGAACAATTCTGATATGTAAAATTTTAACAGGTGACAAGAAAGTATATGTATTAAATATAATAATATTAGACACCAAAGGAGATCTTGATATGCCATTCATATTAAAAGGTATACAGTTTCCCCTTTTGCTATGACAATTAACAAATCACAGGGACAAACATTCAAAAAAGTCGGTTCATTTATTAGAGTAAAAGAAATGATATTCACTCACGGGCAGTTATACGTTGCGTTTATCATGATGTTACTCCAAACACGGAATCAAAATTCAATGCGATATTGACAAAAAGTTAATTCCAAATATTGTTTTTACTGAAGTTTTACTGTAAAAGTGTAAGTGTTTAAAAAGCATTTGTGTGTTAATTTCAAATTCAAACAGAACGAACATGTATGACGCAATGAATACCTCTAACGCAACAATAAACATAATTTTCGTTCAATTTATTACGTTTTACTATTTTTTACTATGCTTAATTACTCGCTGTAATGTAAAATAGTTAGGTCTATTATGCCTATGTAACAGTTCCCATGAAAATAACAATCTGTTTAAATTGTACATCTGCTTCCCCATACGTGAGCGGCAGAGCCACGAAGTGGCTAGCGCTTAGTGCCTGCCTGGGGGTTGGCGAGTGAAGCGAGCAGGGAGCCCCCTAGTTTTCTATTAAGATAAACATAAATGAGAAAATATACATGTTTTATGAGTAGTCTGTCACATGGTACCTTTAATTGCAATGGAATAAGCTTTCACATATCTCCACTTGCAGTAGATAAGTTTGTAGCTCTGTTTTACATATGTCTGACTCACTGTACTGTTATTTATACTTCTGCTTGAACTTTCATTATGTTTGCTCAAATTTTCCTGATTACTACATTTGTAGTCCTCTTTTAGTGCAAGAGCCTGAAAAATACAACCTAGCAGAGTTAAATTTACCTTACACTCTACATACACTGGCTCTGAAAGCAGACATCTTGATCAAAGGTAGTCTCTTCTACTGAGGCCCATGAGGTGAATTTTTGGACTAGTGGGAATAAGATGGTGTGTCTGGAAGTATCCCTTTAAGAGGGGGACTATGTTATGTTTTTGTTAACACTGTTGATTATTTAGTTTCTATATGTTGATTATTTTATGTGCCATGTGTTTTGTGGGTGGTCCCGTCACTGGCAATGGACTACCCTCAGCCCTATAAAGACTAAGAAAAAATATAGTCTCTTTGAATTTGATTAATGGCTTTGGTGAGTTATAGTGACTTATTGTGCTTTTGTGTATTTTTGGACTTTGAATAAAAAAAAAAAGATTTCTTTATTAACCATTCTCTTTGGATTTGTGTTTTCCAACTATTTCAGGCAATTCCTGTTAAGAAGAGCTCTTTGTGAAAAAACTTTTTATTTATAAAGACCCCATGTTTACCCGTTTGATACCAGAGGCGGGGATTGATGGTTTCCAATAACTAGTGGGCATTTTTAGGTGTCTTCAGGACTTTATGCTAAGGTTCTCGCCAAGTTTATGACAGAAATGGGGTTAAGACTAAAGTTCAGAAATGTCCATAGCAAAGAGATAAGAGGAAAAATTGTTGAACGTCTGTCCTAAACAAAACAAAGTTCCTTTAATAATTAAGAATTTATTTAAATAAAAATGAATCAAAAAAAAGGGAAGGCCAGCAAAAACAGGTTTTGAGTAAAAAGGCAAAAACCCAAAGCAAATACAAAAATCATCAAAACCAGGTCTGGCAAATGAAGCATAATGTAAAGAAATGTACAGTCTTACACATAAATTATGCAACATAAAAACAATAAAGGATCTGAACCTAACAACCACAGGAAACATTATGGACAAGACTTGTATTGGATTTATCACTGTCCACAACTAGACAGTCTGCAGAAATTAATAAATTGATTAGAGGGAATAATGGATAATATTCCAAGGAGTGGTTATGGTAAATTTATATTACACCCTTGAAAGCTCAGTTTGGAATATTGTGGACAGCCTTACTTTTTATAATAAAAAGTAAAATATCAGTGCTAAAGAAAATCCAGCATGCAGCTACAAAACTGCCTTCAAGATGAATGGATAAAAACAAATGATCCATCTAATCTTATGAAAATAGGTTAAAAACAGATTTTTTATTAGTATACTGTCATCAAAAAACATCTTATGTACTTAAACTTCGCCTACATTTTATTAAATTGGTGTCTCTTCAGTTTAAATATAATTCCATTAGGCAGTACATATCTTTGTGAGTTTTTTTCACAAAACATTTACATTAATCTTGTAGAACTCACTAAGACAATTGGTTTAACAGTTTGACTAAAGAGGTTGTCAACCAGGTTGAGGACCACACAAGGCTTACTGTTGATTAATAATGCACAGGTGGCTTAGAGGAGCACCCCAAATTTGCTTACCACCCTAAATATTCCACTTTTCCATTCAACTTCACAAGGCATAGTAACTGGGCAGTCACTTCTGCCCCCAGACTTGACTGTCATTGGACTGTGTAAACCCCCTTAACTCAAGATTATAAACAGCAGTGACTCTGTGTTGAGACCTTCTGCTGTAACTGTTTTGACCTTACAGATGTGTCCAATGATCAAACTGAATACTCGTTGACAGAATATGTAAATTCAAAAATAATGTAAAAAAGCTCACTCTGGCATGTCAAAAAAATCTGTATATTAGAAATCTAAAGACAGTACTATGACATCAGAATCAGGTAAGAAAACTTAAAATGATGCATTAACTGTTAATTATATTTCAGGCAATTCCTGTTAAGAAGAGCTCTTTGTGAAAAAACTTTTTATTTATAAAGACCCCATGTTTACCCTTTTGATACCAGAGGCGGGGATTGATGGTTTCCAATAACTAGTGGGCATTTTTAGGTGTCTTCAGGACTTTATGCTAAGGTTCTCGCCAAGTTTATGACAGAAATGGGGTTAAGACTAAAGTTCAGAAATGTCCATAGCAAAGAGATAAGAGGAAAAATTGTTGAACGTCTGTCCCAAACAAAACAAAGTTCCTTTAATAATTAAGAATTTATTTAAATAAAAATGAATCAAAAAAAAGTGAAGGCCAGCAAAAACAGCTTTTGAGTAAAAAGGCAAAAACCCAAAGCAAATACAAAAATCATCAAAACCAGGTATCCAAAGACAGAAGCACAGCACCACAAACAGGAATCAAAGACCAAAAAAATAATGCAGAAGATGTTGAACCTTCTTTACCTTCACCTTACTTATGGCTGGGGCCAGGATCCCAGCCTTCTTATTCAATAGAGCCTTGCTGAAGATGAAACATTCGGAGACCCATAAGATGACACTCCTGTCAGCAGCATCTCTTTGACTCTGCACATTTTCCAGGAACCACTCCCCTGTTTCGCTGATGTACTGATGCTTACATTACATGCCCCTCATGTCAATTTCAATTCCTTTTGGTTCCTGCTCTCAAACAAGGGAACTTGGTAGATTTGAGCCCTGTGTATTCAGCATTTCATCTTCTAACCCATCAAGATCTCTCAGTTCTGTATCCAAAACAAAACTGCCGAATGGACGTGTCTTTTGTTATTGGTTTTATATAGTATATATGTATGTATAGAGGTAAAGATAAACATTGTAGTGTTTCTCACACGAATATGCACAAGTTCCAGGCCTCATAGTGTGTGTAGTGCTTAGATCTGTAGGAGGCATAAAAATGTCCTGACTGCAGCTGAATACTTCTCTCCTAATTAGGTGGCCCTGCCTCCTCAGGTCTCACATACAAGAGGCAGGGAAGAAAAGAAGAAACACTAATAAATATAACAGTAAAATTAATAAACAATGTCATATCAATAGCAATCATAATATTACATAAATACAAAGGCAAAACAAAACCAAAAACAGAATTAACAAAATATGACAAAAAGTACATTTAAATATCAAAAACAAAAAACTTGCAGGCCAATGACCTTGGATGCACCATAACACCTGCAAGCATCTGCCCTACTAATCAGTTTGCACTTCTTCTTTCGGCTGCTCCCGTTAGGGGTCACCACAGTGGATCATCTTCTTCCATATCTGTCTGTCCTCTGCATCTTGTTCTGTTACTCCCATCACATGCATGTCCTCTCTCACCACCTCAATAAACCTTCTCTTAGGCCTTCCTCTTTTCCTGTTCCCTGGCAGCTCTATCCTTAGCATTCTTCTCCCAATATACTCAGCATCTCTCCTCTGCACATGTCCAAACCAACGCAATCTCGCCTCTCTGACTTTGTCTCCCTATGTAGCACACTAACTCATTGTCTACCTATTGTTTGCTTTGAACATTTCTATCTGATACTAGGGGGTTTGCCCCCTGCTCACTTCGCTTGCCAACACCTCCAGTTTGTGCTACGCGCCAGCCACTTTGCGTCTCTGCCACTCGCGTTGTGAAGAGGGGGCTGAATGCACCCCAAAGAGACACGGTTGCTCCTCTGAAACCCCCTCTTAAACGGTGATGTAATGGGAAACAAATACAGTTTTTTTTTTACCTCCTCTTTGTTCAATCAGCTGCTGGCTTGCAGCTGCTGCCGTGCCACGTGATCTTCATCTTGCGTGGCGCTTCGAACATTTAAAAGCCTGTACAGCAGCTGTCATACTCTTTGTCTTTTATTTCCAGCCCCAGGCGTGGTTAAATCTCTTGGCACAAAGTCTCATCTCACAGGACGTGAGTTCTTGATATTTTTTAGTTTATAATTTAAAAATAGAATAAGAATCTGAAAATCTAACAACATCACATTAAAGTTCAATAAATTCTGAAAAGAATGATACAAAACATATATATGTAGGTTTTAAAATAAGCCCAATTTAAATCGTGACAAAAAAGTGACATAAAAAGTCACATAAAATCGTTGCACAAAATCATTGCACATTTAGGCTTAGGATTTTATATATAGATAGTAGATTTGTTAATATATAATTTAATACAATTGTACATCTATTGCCTTGCGCCCTGTTTTGGCTGGGATTGGCTCCAGCAGACCCCCGTGACCCTCTAGTTAGGATACAGCGGGCTGGATAATGGATGGATGGATGTATATATATTATTATTTAGTGCTTTTTACTGTCTTGCTTGTTTCATATTTTTTTCCTGTGTTGTTAGTGCATGTTTCTATACTAGTGGATCTAGAAACCAATACTTTCTTTTGTACTGCAAGATAAAGCAACAATAAATTAAATTCAATTCAATTGAAATAAAAATAAAAATATTGCCTGTGGTTATATACAGTATTTAGATACTAACCCAGTCACAGATGCTTCTCTTTTAAACTTGTTTGTGCACTAAGTATGTATTTTGCAACAAGAAATTTTTAAGAATAACTGAAAAACTGGAGGCAATAAACTTTGGTAAAGCTGGTCATATTTGAAATATTCGCTATGTTCGTCAGTTCAGCTTGTATAAAAAATAACTGGACATTTTCATCCTTTACAAAAAAGATGATTCCAATGCTGTCTAGAGAAACGTGTTGAAATTCTTAGGTTATATAAAGTTATAAATTGCCAAAACCAGGTTACAGCATCAACAGTTATCTCCAATAGGTTTTGTGTGATCAAGCCAGAATACACCAGTCTAAGTAAGGCTTTGTGTGTGGGTGAGGCGTTATATGAGTGGTGGTGAGGTCCTGTATAGAATGCTGTGTTTGAATTCCCTTTGATATCTGGTGACAGAAAACATTGAAAAGGAATAATGTATTTCTACGTGAACTATTCTACACAAAGAGCAAGTAGCATTTAGAGTAGGACTGTGTGCAGCTGTACTATGATACTAATTACAGTTTATAACTAAATGAAAGTCTTAAATATCTAACAACTTTCTCCAGAGACACCTTTGTTGGATTTTGGATGCAATATTAAATGCCCACTATTTTAACATTTTCCCCTCTCCAGCTTAGGCCTATAATGATCTCAAAGTCAATGATTTATTTCCTTATTTATGAGTTTCTAATTGAAGCACAAGTCAATTAAATATCATGAATCATAGTGAGAGGTTGTAGTCCTTCATTTCTATGCCTCCAAATGCATAAACATGAGAGAGAATCTTTTATAAGTATGCAAAATTCCACTTTCAAGGTCTTTTATGCGAACACTATTCAGTTTATGAGAGCATTTGAAAATTCAATTTTTGTACTGCAGCTATTCAATTAACACCTGATATCACAGATGCATTAGAATGAATACATAAAATGAGAAAAAAGACTGACTTTAAATTAATACTTTAGAAAAAGGTCTATTAATTACATTGGTTGCCTTTAGAGCTGTTATTCTATGTTAAGTGCAATTGTTTCTCATTGATAGGCTCCAGATGGGGTTAAAAATTGTCGCTTATTACTTACTGAAGTTTAAGAAAAATATGATACTGAGCAACTCCTTTCTGCTAAAAGCTTTTATTACTAACATTTCCTGTATCTGGTCTTTATATCTGATGCCAGATTCAGACAGGTGGGGCCTGAAAGAGAAATAGCTTCCACTAATAGCTGGATAAGTCTAATTCATTTAGAAATGTTATTTATTTTGTAAATCGGTTTATTATATTGCAAAAACTACTTGCTGCTAGGATGTGTAAAATAAACACTGTTTGTTCTTCTGGCAGCATCTTATTTCTACATCCTAAAACTCTACCAAAAAGATGTCTCATTGATTGTCGATAACTTCCATATTTCTCCAATAATTAATTCTTAAATCATTTACTGAATAGTTGCCAAAATATACCAGCATGTGTCCCTAAGTTGCTGCAGATGATTCAAAATACAGCCACACATCTGGTGTTCAACCAGCTGTCAACCAGCTGAGCAAGCACATGTCACTCCTCTTCTCAGATCACTATGTTGGCTCGCTGTAGTGGTACATATTAAGTTCAAATCCTTGATGCTTGCCTGCATCAAGCAGGCAGTAGGTCACCATCTATATATATATATATATATATATATATATATATATATATATATATATATATATATATATATATATATATATATATATATATATATATATATATATATATATATATATATATATATATGCAGACATTTGTGAGGTCCTATGCTTCTTCTCAATCACTCAGTTATGCTGATATACAGTTTCGGTGATGCCTCCTCTGAGAGGCATCAAGCTGTCCACCTCCGTTTGAACTTCTGATTCCCTCAATGTGTTTAAGAAGCATTGGAAGGCTCTCTTGTTTTGTGAATTTCTGTTTAACTGATACTAACTTTTTGTAAACAAGGAACTGTAGCTAGATTCTTTCCGAGCTCTTCAATTGTAATGATCAATTTATAACCTGTCCTGTAACAATTGCTCCCAGAAAGTTCCCCAGTCTGATGCTTACTTGATTTGTAAGTCTCTTTGGGTAAATGTGCTTGCTAAGCAAGTACATATGCTGTAAATGTAAATGTAATCAACCATACATAGTGAGAGAGACAGAGAGAGAGACACACACACACACAGAGCAGGTAAAATGTTGAGATACCATAATTAACCCCTGAGATTGATGGAAGCACTGGAAGTTTCACGAACTTCTATCACCAAAAAGTAATGAAAAAGGGCCATATGCGTGCCAATATAAGAATTCATAAAATCAAACAAGATAGCCATCAGACCAGGCAATTCTTAGTTCTGGTCAGGGTGAAAGGAGCTCTGTCCTGCAATGCGTTCTGTCCAAGACTGAACACCTCCTTCCAGCAGTTGCGGACTTTATAAATGGAGGACAAGAAGGGGCAGAGTCAGTTGCCTTCACTGGGCATCTTCTCAGTACTGCAGAGGGAAAAAACATGGAGAAGATCAGTGTGAGTGCCCCCTCTTGACCCAGGGTGGTAGTGTCTACCTCAGAAGAGCCTAAAGTGTAATCCAAAGACTCTCCATTTATTGTTGAATGGAAAAAAAATTAAACAGCTGGAAAAAAAACACTCAAAAATGTCGCTGTCTTAGAGAGCTCCGCTCTGGAAGGAGTTCTGGTCAAGACTGACATTGTCCTTCCAGCGATGTTGACTTTTGTAGTAAAGGGAAGGGGAGGGGCTAATGAAGGGAAAAAGGAAGTGGTGTCAGTTGTCCTCTGGCAAGACCTCCTCCATTCTAAGGAAAAAGGAAATTGTTTTATTCTGTGTCACATGAATTGTTTTTCTAGTAACCTTTTTAGATGGACCCAAAAACAGTGTAACACCCCCCAAGATATACATGTATATATATTTACTTTGGCATTTGGTACACTATATATATATATATTTGGTACACTATATATATATATATATATATATATATAATACACACTATATTAATGTGCTTCGATGGTATAATGGTGTAATGAGTAATACTCTCTAGATAGTATGTGCATAAGTATGTGCTTGTACTCTGTGAAGAATTGATACTTCCTGTAGTGTTGGATCCATGATAATGGATGGAGTCTGAGATTTGTTTACGCTTTTTTTTTAATACACTTTTTTCATTTTATTTCTTGTGCAGCATGTCTAAAGCTCAGTGTATTATATTCATCAATCCACTGTCCCAACACATTGCAAAGTCACAATATGCCAGGAACTATCCTGGCAGCAGTGAACACAGGGCAAGAAACAACCATGTAAGGGATTTAGTTGGTTAAAGTACCTGTCATTCATTTACATGCTAGATAGAATATACTGTATCAAAATGGCTGTCTGTAAGTAAAGATATCCATCCAATAGTAATTATGCAAAACCATTTGTTCATCAGTTTGGCTTAAAGTTGCCGCCTCACAGCTTCAGAATAGTGGACTTGATTTGCAAAGTGGTTATTGTCTATGTGGAATTGACATGATTTTTTCCATGTTCATAATAGGTTTCTCCATGCACTCCAGTTTCCTCCATCTTTTAAACATGCAAGGCAATTATAACCTCTCCAATGGGCTGGGAAGTATTTAGGTGCTTGCCATCCTGTACTGGAATAAATGACTTCAAAAATTATGGATTTGTGAAAGCTTGTGATTGTGGGGGAATACTACAGCAATAAATTGACATTCCATCCAGATATGTTTTCTACCCTGAAAAATATGCACATGGCTGATAACAAGGGTTCAGAAAAGCAATGAAAAGAATGGTATCACCTAAAAGAAAATCAATTATTTCTATACTAAATTAAATTATGATTTAATTTAGAAATCTGATCTAAAAATAATAAAATAATATGAAAATAAGAAACAAAATGAACCAGACATAGTTCATTTGAAGGAACAACTAAAATGTTCAGTACAACAAGCTTATTTTCCTTTTAGCACAGAAAGGTGAGAGCAAAAGTGTCATTTCGAATCTGTGAAAAAATAATAAGAAATGCAGCCTGTAACAGAAAGCAATATGTCTTAGCAGGATTTCTTAAATGAGAAGAAAGAGCAAGTGCACACCAGAAATCCTGCATATCTGTTTTGGTTTCTGTATCACCACTTTCGTAATTGCGGTGCCATGAAGTTTTAATTAATTGACTGACGAGCTAGAGAGGAATGCGGGCTCCTCCAGCAGGTTTGATTTATTACTCCTTAGTCGGAGAGGGGCGTGTTGACAGTCCTGCAGTGATTGCTAACAGTGCTGGAAGGTGTTTGGTTTTAATCAGTTGCAACTGTGAGGCTGTTAGTAATCCCATATAATTTGTAATTGCCTAATGAGCAGACATTGGTCTTTTTCAGGTTGCTTTTTAGGACATGTGCTCTCAGCTTACAGAATAATGATTTAGTAGTTGGCTCTTCTAAGTTTTGTGTTTGTAATTTCCTTATTTCATTCTCTGAGATTTATTAGTACTTCTTGAGAAATGCATACAGTAGTATTTACACCATGTTTGTATATCTATTTTAATTGTAAATAAATCTGTTTGCAAAGATATTTGGTTTAAAAATGTGTTGATCAAACATTGCCAATGAGAAGGAGATGAATAACAGTAAAACCCAATATTAGAATGTTTTGTTTGAAATGCGCTTATTACTGATGTCTCACAGCTCCAGGATCTTGAACTTGATTCCAGGTTAGAGTAGTGTGGCACTTTTTAATGTTTTCATTTCTGTTTTCAGTCCACAGTCATTTTCTCTTAAAACCCAAAAACACACGTTGGGTTAATTGGCATCTTTGAATTTGCTGGTGTGTTTTATTGCACCTTGAGCATTGGAAAGGCACCATATAAACACAATTTATTGTTATTATTTTTATTATTATAAATGGTGTGAGCACTGACTATGAACTAATGTCTCAAACATAGATTCTTGTAGTACTAGGGGGTTGTACCGTGTTAGCCATTATGAATGTAGAGAAAAGCCAAGCAAAATGACACCTTTTATTGGCTAACTAAAAAGATTACAATATGCAAGCTTTCGAGGCAACTCAGGCCCCTTCTTGCATATTGTAATCTTTTTAGTTAGCCAATAAAAGGTGTCATTTTGCTTGGCTTTTCTCTACATAAATTTCTGATATACTCCTATGCTGCCAGGAAAGACTGTATCTGCCTGTGATTGAACAATATGTAAAGCACGTAGATGAATTTATGGATGGATGATTGCCTAATTTAAAAGGTATAAAAGAAAAATATCCCACAGATTCTGTAATAAATGAAGAGTTCTGTATAAAGGAGTGATAAAACAGAGAAACAGCAGCAATTGGGGTCATTGAGATCTGTATTTCTGCAACCAACAAAGAACCACCCAGAGTGAGAGTCAGAGATTATTAAATACTTAAGTTTGGAGAGGTGACCTAAAAAAGAAAGAAGATGTTCCATGCACCTTTAGAAAAACACTGACCATGGTGTTATATGACCAGGTGAAACTCACATACATCAAATGTCAGATCTTGCCCCCAATAAGTGGCAACAGAAAAATGTCAAGAACCTCGTATCATATTAATATGTCCTGTCTCAATGAATATAAATTATGTCCTGTGATCACTATGTGTTTCCATTAATTAAATAAAAATCATGTTAGTGGTCACTTTCAACAGACAAGAATGTGAGATTTTTTTTGTGCAGTAAACAAGACTTTTTGTTCTTTTTTTTCTCACTTCCCACTATCCTCTCTCTACCTCATTCCCACCAGCTACAGGAAACTGGAACTTCTCCTTAAAGGAACAGACAAAAGAAGTGGTGCTTATTGGGATGGCTGTCCATATGAGAGTCACACAGTCAAACTCACTCACTTACTCTCACCTGGAAAATATATCAAAATAACATGTGCTGTTCAGAGACTTTTATCTGCAATAGAATTTAGTTAGCAAATCTAAGCAAAAAAAGTATTAAACAATTTAAAAAGACTAATGTCAGTGTATATAGTCATTAGATATAAAAAGTAGACAGGATATCATCAAAATATTATCATATATACATCCAGGACACAGTTGCAGGGCAGCTGGAGACTATCCCAGCAACCATGTGTGCGAGCCAGGAACACCACCTGGACAGGGTGTCAGTCCACTGCAGGCCAAACACACTTACAGGGACACAAGGGCCAATTTAGCAGTGACAGTTCAGCTGACCTGCAGTTCTTTGTAATGTGGGAGGAAACCTCCCATGCGAACACAAGGAAAACATACAGTACAAACTCCACTCAAGGAACACCCAGATTGTGGAACCCAACCTACTTAATGTGAGGCAGCACCACTACCACTGTGCCACACTACTGCTCTATAATCATATATAAGAACATTTATATGGCAAAAATAGCTTATTTATATTCTACTGGTTGGGAATATATCTTGTCACACGCATGCATATAGGGGACAGATTCAGGACTCTGATGACGCTGCTTCAGAGATTGTTGCTCTGAGATACAGCTTCTCTTTTTTCTCCCACTGCAGACCAGGGGCCTCATGTATAAACGGTGCATACGAAAAAAATAGTTGCGTACTCCCGTTTCCACGCTCAAATCGCAATGTATAAAACCTAAACTTGTCATAAAGCCGCTCACATTATCACGCTAGCTCAAACTCTGGTGTACGCAAGTTCTCCGCTCGGTTTTGCAAACTGGCGGCACCTAGTGTCAAAGCAGTGCTTTTGTTCCAGTGTGGTTTCCCTTTCTTTTTTAGATCCACATCCCTGACGCGGCTTTATCATATACACTGAAATTAACCGCATATTGTTTATTAGTTTAACTCTTTTAGGGCTGATGTCGACTTTTGTCAAATTTCAGGGGTAGAGGACGGTAGACAGCTGTAAACTATGACAAAACCCACCCTTGCATTTCAGTTCGACTCACTTTGCTAGAAGGAAAGTTACATAGCTTTTTGATTTAACCTCGATTCCCTGTACATGGTTGAGTAGCGAAGAGCAAAAACCTCTAAAATGGCATCGACATCTGGCGAGAGACCAAAGCAAATGTGCAAAGCAAAATACGCCATGGATGTTTTATGTAATTTCGTTGAATAGGACTCTTACTTGTCAGACTCCGAGTTTGATGCAAGTGATCGGGAGATGGATATCAAAAAACAAAAGTGAGGTACCGGCATCATCTGACTGGTCCCCAGCTGATTGTGGTGCTGAACACTTCCGTGTAGCTGATGCACCTACATCAGCATTCACCTGGGAGGACCACCACTTATGATGACAAGAGGTATAAACCATATTGCATCACACTGAGACTACTACCGCTGGCCTCCAGCTGTGATGCTGAACATGTGCTAGCAACAGCCACAGCACATAGCAACA
Source organism: Erpetoichthys calabaricus (assembly GCF_900747795.2). Lineage (NCBI taxonomy): Eukaryota > Metazoa > Chordata > Cladistia > Polypteriformes > Polypteridae > Erpetoichthys > Erpetoichthys calabaricus. The sequence continues at coordinate 134,567,283 of NC_041394.2, forward strand.
GATGTTTTATGTTGATTTATGTGTGAAACCATTGCTTTGTGTTCTTTACAGAAAACTTGAGTTTTTTGGAAAAATAATACAGCCCTCAAAGCGTTAAGGCATCTGATTGTAATTAACCTGTAACAATATAATGGTCCACAGAATGGCCAAACTATTCCAAATACTATAGCTGCTTTAGCTTTGTTACTCTCACTGCACCTTCTTCTTCTTTCAGCTGCTCCCGTTAGGGTTTGTCACAGCGGGTCATCTTTTTCCATATTACTCTCACTGCACCACTCGGTGTATTTATATCACTGTATCTGAATATGGAATCACAGCTCTACAGCAGCTGATCGGAAAGAGAATTATTGGTATACAGCATCTAGCACACGCTGCCTCAGCCATGCTGCCTATTTGAACTGCTCTCAAACAGCAAACGCTTCAGAGCCTTTCCTGTACTGACCTCGCGGTTCAGAAACAATTTCATCTCAAGAACTATAAATGCAATCAATCAGTCCATCAAATGCTCCTTGTAGAACTGTAAACTTGCAATGCAGTTGTAATATTGCACAACCTGCACCACTTTATAAAGCGCGTATTTACATATGATGACGATATCATTTTTAAGATGAAATGCAGCAAAATATGTTTATTATACAGATAAAACTTTAACTTCATTTAAATAATATATATTGTTAAGAATCTGCGGTGGGTTGGCACCCTGCCCGGGATTGGTTCCCTGCCTTGTGCCCTGTGTTGGCTGGGATTGGCTCCAGCAGACCCCCGTGACCCTGTGTTCGGATTCAGTGAGTTGGAAAATGGATGGATGGATGGATATTGTTAAGAATTAAACATTTGAGTACGCCTGATGAGCCCAGAATTAGGGCGAAACACGTGTCACGTACTCTTTGCATTATTTGACAGTAAACTATTTCAACCATTCTATGATCTGCTTCTCGCAACTGAAGGAGGGCACCGTGGCAGATGTTAGCCGACTTGCTGACCAACCACAAGCGTTACCTGATAGGTAACCACCCATACAATCAGATTGTGACACAGACTACGAATGCAATGAATGTAATTACCCCGATCTACATAATGTCAAATAAACGAACCAAACGCCGTGGCGCAATGTTAGGGGCTTTGCCTCTAGCGCTGACGTCCGAGGTTCGATTCCCGTAAGGGAGTGCAATGAGTGTGTACGCCTGATGAGCCCAGAATTAGGGCGAAACACGTGTCGCGTACTCTTTGCATTATTTGACAGTAAACTATTTCAACCATATATATATACATATATATATATATATATATTGTGATGTATGAGTTGATTTTTTGCACCCAAAGACAAAGCTGAGTCTCAGTACTTTAGCAAAACCAGCTTTATTCAACTCCAAGCAGGAACAGCAAGGTTATTTATTGTAATGGGATCTACCATTCTACTAAACACAGACACAGCAAACAGGCAGGGTCAGGGTGGGGTTAGTGGCCAAGTTATAATGTTCCCTGTATCACCCATTGGGCACCCAGCGCTCTGTGCGTGGCAGTGGTCAGCTTGTAGTTGTTTCTGTGGTGCTCCAAATCTGTGGTTGCCTCGGCGACAGACAAGCAACCCTCAACAGACGCAGCAATCGTGCTTCTGTGTGTCGTCCCATTTGGGAGGGTCTTTGATGGTCTCAAGGAGTTCAGAAGTCTCACTATGCATATATATATAACAAAATACAATATTTACTTCAGGGCATATATCGTTCTAAGTAGAATAATAACGTCAGGGGTACATTTTGCACAGTGCAACAATTTACCACACAACACTTTCACGGATTCTATTTATTAACTGTTTTATGCATTCACTCTATCAGTGATATTCCTCCACTTTATCTCCCTTTCTTTGGCTGCTGCTGCTGTGTACTCCTCTTTTGTCAGATATGCCTATAATCTTAATCCAATGCCAACTGCACGTCTTGCTCTGCTGGGGTGAAGGTTGTTCCCTCTGCTCCTCAGTCTCACAGTACATGGTTGATTGGCTGTTCAATGCTCAACTTGTAAGGGCTTGTACATTTTGCTGTGAATGCACATTAATCAGATTTAGCCAGGCTTTGATGTGCCAGTTGAAGTCCAATGTTCTGGATCCACTAATCCTCTGGTGCAAAATCAAGCTATAGCAAGTCAGAATTTTAAGGATTATCTAATCCTTTTTTTCTTGAACAGACCTCAGGTGTTTCACTGTGTATCTTATACCAAAGTATTCCTGTGCCACACAACAATACCTTGGGCTTTGTTCTTTAGTTTCCATTTGTTAGACACACCTGGGCATTCCTGTTAGGGTATCACTATGTCCATTCTCCGTAGTCAATAGGGTTTCTCTTTGTTCTTTTCCATCCAAATACAGAACTGTTCCATTTTTAATTCCACCAGTAAATATTCACAGTTGAGGGGTTTTTTTCTACACTAAAAACTTCTTTTATTTTTGTATTTCCAAAACTAGTTTGCTCCTATGAAAAGTTGCTGATCCCCTTTCTGTTTCTCATTTTTGCTATAAAAACTAATTTCTTCCCAAATAAAGGACTCAACACAGGAAATTTCTAATGAGTGTGCTCTATTTGGCAAGTATTTTATACAAGATGGCTCACATCTCACATGCATGTTTTTATTATCTGACTAGTCATTTAGCCCGTTACAATAACGGGCGCTAGAACAGTAGTGCATAAACATTAGTAGGAACAGTCTATATTAAATGGCAAGGGACTTTGACGTCATTCTTTTTGTTGGTCGTATTTTTCTTTCTTTCAGCCTTTCTTTTGTTGATGTTTACTTGCTGAGCTGACCGTTCTTCGTGGGCTGCCGCCGTGTATTGTGTGTCTTTAATTTTCTGTGGCAGTAATACTGTCTTGTATGGCTCTATTCAATAAGGGCGCGCACAAAAAGGTGGGCTTCAAAAGGGCGACCTCAATTGAGCGCGGCGAATAAAGGCGTTCGTAGATAATTTAGTTCAAATGGCTCTGGAATATGTGAAGAGCAACAAAGGTGCAGATCTTTATTTACGCACTCCTTTATTTGCTGCGCCCAATTGAGGTCGCCCTTTTGAGGCTCGCCTTTTTGTACGCGCCCTTATTGAAGGATGCCTGTGCGCGCCCTTATTGAAGGATACCGTCTTGTACGTCCGCTGGCTTGTACGTTCGTAATATACCTTTAATTTTCTCTGGCGGTAATACAGGCGTGTGCGTCGGTAATATGCCTTTAATCTCCTCTGACAGTAATACTGGCTTGTATGTGGCTGTAATATGCGTTACTGTATTGTGTACCTTTAATTTCCTCTCGCAGTAATACTGGGTTTTATTTCCGTAAAACGCCTCTAACTTTCTCTGACAGTAATATCACGCATCGCACCGTGCCCCGCGCATGCGCACTTCACCAGAAGACACCCACACACGGACACCTGGACGCACATAGGGATTTTATATATATAGATTAAGAAGTGACCTGTCTTTAAATTGCTACTGCATATTGATTTAATACTGATCTAATTATCAAAATGAACAATTCTAAACCAAATGCATTTCCTTAACAACTGATAAACAATATTTAAACTTAGATTTTCCTTTTTCTAGTTATTCTGTAAGCAGTAGATTTTTTAACAGGATACATAACATTGTATTTATATTTTTGTGGTGTTAATAATAAAAAGACATAATCTTCAAAGTAAAGAAGCTATTTAAAGTAAGGAAGTCAGAAGTCTTTAAGTAAGATTGTTCTACTTACTGATCATGGCACCAGAGTGTGCTGCATGTTGATTAACACATTCATAGTAGGAATGTCACTGTACTCTGTAACATCCATCCACCCTTCCATTATCCAACCCACTATATCCTAACTACAGGGTCACAGGGGCCACACAGGGCGCAAGGTAGGAAACAAACCCCGGGCAGGACATGCTAAACCTATACATATCATAAGAGGTGAGATATGCATCATATGATAAACTTTTGCAAAATTACATCTGGCCATAGTAATGAGTAAAATCAAGTAAAGCTACACCAAAATGTAGAATAGAATACATGGAATAGTAATGTGAGAGAAAATTATTGAAGTGTTTAAGTGAGCATATTAGAGGTAACACTTACTTGTGGACCTTTCAATTTAGTGCGTAGTGATTTCTGCATTTACACAATGATTATTCAAAGTTTTGTTAATGTTTTTACACATAAAAATCGGCAAAACTCAAACACAACCAACCCATTTTGTTATCTGTATGAAGATAGAATGGTACAAATATGGAAAGTGTGTGTTATTTATATAGACCTGGCTAAATAATAACTAAACGTTTCGCTCATATAGTTATTGCTAACTGTATTATTACAGTGTTCAGCTCTATGTAATTTATTTTTGGTGACACTACACAATGTCAGCTTTAAAGGCATATTATACTGTATCTATTACGGTACTACTTCTTTTCTGCATCACAAATAAAGCCTGTAGTAAGCTTATATTTAATATCAGTAACTGACTAATAGATGTTCTATGATTTATAGTTGTCATTTGTGTTTTGCTTCTCTTATAATGGCCTAAAACACCTTTGTTAAGATCTTCTTACATTGGAGTAACTAATAGCTGTATTCCACTGTAAAGTGATATGATTGTTTCAATGATTCTTTCCTCTCTCAGTAAACAATAATGTTGCACTATATTTTATCTTGCTTAGTTTTAGTGTTTACATTTTATCTTATTTTTTAAAGTTTAGGTGTAAAGCACACATTGTTGGTCATAGGGCTTAGGCGCAGGTATGCATTATTGGTCAATTGTTTATTATGTATAATAGTGAATGGATGGCCCTGGGTCATGAACAATAATGTTGGAATCCTACAGTGGCACAGAGCCATCAATTTTAATGTGAACACATTGATAAGTTTTGATAAAGCACCTGAGAACCATCACCATTTAGCCAATTTCTGAAAAACCACAACAATCTAATTTCACTCTAAAGATGGAAAAGTGGCATGTTTCATTAAACAGCTGTCAAAATAATGCATTTTATGTTAAAAACAAGACTGGGCCAGAAATTGCTATCAAAGATTGAATGCTGCTTATGCAACATTACTTCCACAGTTTAGAATATGCTCACATAATATGTCACTTGTAGTGTATACATTAAGGTATCACAAAAATCACTAAGATATTCAAACTATGCTTGAACACATATTTATATACTGTATGTTTAGATTGTTCTTGTATTTTAAAGGTAAACTAGATACTTAGGATTGATTTGCACAGATTATTGAAGTTCTGTCTCATAAGAAGACCTGGGTGCAGATCCCAGTCTTGTACCTTTCTGTGAGGGCTTTGCTCTTTTGATGTTATTTTTTTTCTGCAACTCACATTTCCTCTCACTTAAGCGTGGCTTAAAACTGACTGACTGTCCCTCCAGGGTTGGTTTAAACCTTGTGAATGCTGCTGCAAGAATGGGCGTTGACAAATGAGCATCATCATACATGCAATGGAAAAAGAAGATAAGAGTTTTAAATATTATCTGACTTTCATGATATAAGTAAAATGCTCTCTATAAGGAATATGTATTGATTCTTGAAGGTTAGTTAGTTTTTTTATTTTCTTTCCAGAGCTTAGTTGCCTTTTTCCCGCATTCCAGAACAATAAGAAAGATAAAAGGCAATGGCATCAGGAGGTAATAGATTTAATTTAATGCCATACTAAACATGAAACTTAAACATGCGCCATGTATAAATACAAAGAGAGAGCACAATAAAGGAGATGTACTCAAAATATAACACATTTCTCCAGTGCTAGTTGGATTCTGTGTGCTTCTTGCACCACAATACATGCAAAATGGCACTGTCATGTGAAATGAGTAATATTGTGCAAGTATGGTATCCTACCTTGTACAGTTCATATTGCAATGAAAATGAAAAAATGACAGATAGATAGTTTGATGTGTAAAAAGGAGACACAACAAAGTGAAAGAGTTGGGGCACCACCTTGGTGACCCCATATAAATTGCAAGAATGCACAAAAATGCAACACACAGTAATCTGCAGGGAAGTCTTTCCAGATGCACGTTTAAAACAGGACTGAGAACAGGACTGCCAGTTCCAAGGTTACTGTATATAGACACTTGGGTCCAGGAAGGCAGACAACGGAAGTGACATCAACGGTGGAGTGGCTGTCAATCTTCTGTTCTGCAAAGGGAGGAAGAGAGAAGGCACAGTGCCAACCCCTGGTTCGGTGGGTAATTACCATCACCAGAGCCCTTAAGCTGTCTCTGATGTGCATGAGCGTGACAATAGAATAGGGAGATTTTTTTTTCAGCAACTCAAGAAAAAATCTAACAAACAAAAACAACTTCCCTTAAATACACAAAGGAACTACAAAAAGAAGATTTCTTCTGAAAAATCTGTAGGCTGAGATGTCCCAACAATTATCATTTGGTTTCAACTCATCAATGTCTTACCCTCAGGATCCAGTCAGATTTTTATATAGTTATTAAATGCTTCATTAAATTAAAAATCACACCTATATTGAGGCTCCTAAATTTAACTTATACATTGTGTCTCACATTTATCCATGTTCTCTAGCTTTTCAACCTTTTATCTGTATTACTGCATGGATAAGTTAATCTTTTTCTCTTATGTTTAAATAAGCAGCAAATCTATAGGGCTATGAAAAAATATATAATAAAATGTTGGAATTGTTTTACCTGAAAATAATAACCATTTACTGTTGTAGAAATCCATTTCTTCTGTAAGCCTTTCAAAACACATCACTTTAAATGCTTTCTGCTTTGCAACGAAGTTGTGAATGACAAAATACGTAAAGGTTAAAAACATTTTGTATTTATGTATGACAACAAAACCTTAAGTAGTACAGAATATTCTGTAATTTTCCATATTATTTCGTCAATGGCAAAGAAAAAAACAAAGCAAAGCTCTACAGAGAAAGTCTGTATTATAAACCAAATGAATAGATTATTAAGAAAAATTCTTAAATCCATTGAATTTAAGTATAATGCCCTTCTGGGCTAGTTTTCTTGATATAAATGGACCTGCATTGTAATGTCACAGTGCAGTACTGCTAACCATTTACTTCCCACCATACCCATTGTTTTCCTAATCAGTAAAATGTTCTTCCTGTTACATATGAAACCATTTTACAAAGAAAGGAAATGCTTCCCGAGAAAATAAGGGTGACTTTGCTACAGTATACTGGTAAGTCATTAAATTTCCAACCAGTTCTGGGACGAAGTGGAAGATGCTATTGGAAGTAGGAGTGTGCCAATATCCATTCTTCGCAAATCATGGTCCTGCATCCCTATGGCATTTTGAAGACGATCGATTGTACAAGTGAAAGAACCATTCATCTTGTGTCGCATTTATTCCATCTAGTTATGCCTGTGAGGCATGCCGACCTCCCAAAAACAAGGCTTCAGAATGGCTAGTGTATAACTGGCTGAATTATGTATCGTTTGCTCTCCAGAAATAGCTTAATTGGACCTATAGGATGCTATGTAGACTTTAGTCTCCAAATATGTCCACAGTATGCATGATAATGGTAATATAAAAATCACAAAATTAAAATGTCTGCATTAGAAGGCAGTTTTTAGAATCAGGTTCATCAACAGTTTCATATTTTTTCCAATGATTTGTTCTATACTTTTTTTTGGTAATTCTGCTTTTTTGCATTCTGTTTTTTACATTTGTTCCTACACATTCACACATTATTTTTCCTTATACTTTTGAGCATATTTTTTTCACATTTTGTGCTGAATAAATATATGTAACTAGTCACTATCCAAATAACATCTTCTTATAAGAAAAATAAAGAACAAGAAGTAGCCAAGCTATTATACGATAGTATATGTAAGAGAAAGCGTATATCCAAATGCAAGAAAAAAATATCAAGTCTAAATAAAAATGCTAAATAAAAATTTTCTAAAAATAATCAAAACAAAGTGATTACTTTTTAATAGCAAGAGATTAAATATAGTTATAAACAACATAACACATATATAATTAAGGCAACAAAAGATAAATAATGAAAGCATAAATAATAAAATTTTCATTAAATACTGTTTAACACCAAAATAATTCCCTTTCTGAGAGGTATGAAAAGGTGAAACATATAATAAAAACATAAAGGATGACTCATCATCTGGCCAGAAGAACCTGATTTGGTGGTGGAAATGTTTTGGCTTGGAGATGCTTTGCCATATCATGGGCCTATGTCACTCATTATCATAGAATCCAGTATGAATTCTTAATTATACCAGAGGGTGCCTGAGGATGTGACACCATCTGTCACAAAACTCAACTGAAAAGGGGACCTTGCAACATGACAATGACCTTGAAAAATACCCACCAAGAAATGCCTAAAAAGAAGGAAATAGAGGTATCTGGAATGGCCAAGTCAAAACCCGGATCTGAATCCCATTTATGTTCTGTGTGGAGAGTAAGAAAAACTTTCTCTCAAACTTGACGGTGAGACAGTTATAGGAAACTCTGAACTTGACTTGAAGGGACAGCTTTTAGAGCCAAGGGTATACTTACTTTTTCCAAATTGCATATCTGTTCATTTTTTGTGAATACATTATTGCAAAATCACATTTTGATTGTATAATCATATCATCATTAAGTAAAGATACTGTTTAAATGGAAATCACAATATTGATATTTCAACATATGTCAAAAAAGAAAAAACAATTCACTTTTTACATAAAATACAGGACAAGGGGCACATAAATAAACAAGTCACACCTTTAGTGTTGCGGCTCAAGCTATCGTGTAGTTATAAAGATCCACGTGTTGCGCTATCCCCCTCAAGTTCATTTATAAAGCAATCATATAACAAACAGGGGAAATGTCCAGGCGTAAGACAAGAGTACCAGCTTCAGATGGAGTGTACATTATTTACCACAACATTTTTACTGCTGGGATTAGGCAAGAAAGAAATAATGGGCGATTCATGGAATAAACAAGATGAAGAATAAGCCAGTGTTTTAGAATAAAACAGTGATTGCTATTAGAAAATATGGAATATGTCAATGTACAGTACACAGAAATCTTGTTTTTACAAGGTGACACCAGTAATTATTTATTAGAATGTATTTCTGTTTCTATTCTATTTTGCTTCTCTTCTCAGTATCCTTCCATAGCGTTTATTGTCACTGCTTTACTTATAAGTACTTAAAAGATGTTTTCCTTTCCATGGGAAAGGCAATGGAGATACTGAGAGCCTCAGGATCACAAAATGAAAAGATGCTGTTGTCATATTAGATGGCCCAGCACAGAACTTGGTGGAGCATGTGCATCACGAGAGGGTGAGGAATGAACTTTTTTACGGATTAGTTTATATTTAGAGTCACATTCAAATACTCATACTGCTAGTGAAACAACTGTGACTTGATACAGCAGAAGAGTATTCTGAAAGAGCATATTGAAGATCCCTGTCAGATCAGAGGTGTGAATTCAAAAATAAAAGTAACTGATGGTTGTTACTGTAGACAGACTGCAAGGAGAAAAGCATACAAAAGTGAGTTGCTGAAAGAGTGCTTTTTGCATTGGAATTAGGGAATCCATTCACGGGCTCCCGATTACCAGGCACCTGGGATTCCCGGACATTTTTCATTCCCGCATTCCCGGGAATTATACTGCAGTAATTCCCGGGAAAACAGGAACGGCCAAGCTCGCACATATAGAGTGTAAAAGTGTAAAAATCGATCAAGAAATAACAGAGTTATAGTTGAAAATAATTAAGGTGGTGCCATTGCTGCAGCTGGCACTTCATCAGACAACAGCTTTGAACAGCAACTTGAAATTGCAATGCGTCAGTCTGTTGCATCCGCATTATCTGTGCCAAGAAACTTGCCATCACAGAATGATGACAAGAAACTGGATGCATCAGTAAAAGCTGAAATGGCGGTGTTTCAGAGCAACGGCAAGCGCGGGCGTTGTTTAGAACAAGTGTATCAGTATCTGATGATTGTGCCCCCTACTTCAGTGGAGGCAGAGCGTGCTTTCTCAGTGGCTGGCGTACTTCTGCATAAAGGTGCGCTCTCGCCTGGATGACCGCGCGCTGGACACGTTGTGCTTTCTACGCTCTTATTACCGCAACTAAAGATACATGTACTTATATGACAACATGAACTGCTTGTAGATAAGGCTAGTCTTTTTTTTGTGTCAACATATTGCAGTAGTTTTATTAAAAATAAGTGTCGGTCATTCTAAAACCATTCATATGTGAGATGCCTGTGCACTGTGTCATTCCCAGGAATGAAATGCGGGATTCCTGAATTCCCGGGAATGGATAAACACGTCCAGGAATGGATTCCCTAATTGGGATGTATAGAGGTTGCTCCTGTGAACAGGCAGGTAAGAAAAATCTGTAATTCTAGGAAACTAAAGACTTGCATTTTTGTCCATTGTTTACCTTCTGATACCTCTCCTTCTATATGTCAAATGCCTAAAAATTACTTCAAGGTGATGATTGAAATTGAGTTATCATGTATTAATATGGCTTTTTGCTTCTTGTACTTTAATATTTCACAGAAGCTTTTTGGACAATACTGGTACTTCTTATCTTATATAAACCTGTTCAACAGTTGACATTTTCTAAAAAAAGCATCCTGGCCACACAATAGCATCTGCACAATTCATTCATTTAGTTTTGTACTGTCTATGCCTAGAGTTACATTTTTTTTAAACCAGGTTGGAATACAGATTTACTTCTAATGCGGACATTGTTAAAATCAATTTTAGTGCTTAAAGTAGTACTCCACCCAAAAATTATACTTTTTATATGTTACTTATACCATGGTTGGATGAAATAATGATCCACCCAATTCAGTGGTCAAGTTTCCTGTCTTAAGTTCAAAAGAATAGATTTATGGAAATGGGTTTCCTGTTTATGATGTGTGCTGATTTTTTTGTATGTATTTTAGCCAAAAAATGCATACTTTTTGCATGTTTTGAGCATACGACTGGACAATGGACATGTGGAATATGCGACATAAGTAAAGTGAGATTTTTTTCCTTTTTTTTCATGGAAGTTTGTCACATTATTTGCAGTTCTACAGTATTGATCACCATTAGGTTCTACTATACTTTCTTCTCTCTGTTCTGCATGAAAACATGACATTAAAATGTTTACATGTTGACATGTTGAAAAAGTTAGGTGAACAGAGCTGAAAAGATCCATTAAGTATTTTGAGTAGTATGGGGGCTGAGTGACCTTTTCTCTTTCCAATTTATGTTCCTACTCACCATAAACACATGCAATAATTGAAAAAAACCAGCAGAAAACAATTTTTCATGGCACAGTATGTATCAAAATCACAGTGCTTGGTGCCTCTGAATTTAACAGAAGCCAAAACAAAGATACAAGTGTCAAAGTTTAACTAGGGCTGAGATCCCACATTACAGTACTTAGGTATTTCATGTACTGTAGGAGTTGTCATATATTGATTTGGTGTGTTCAAATCCCAAAGCAAATTTTCAATAATATTACCCTTAAAGACCATTTCTTTGTAAACACCATTGCCACTGTGCAATTAAAATAAATTAAATGAGTAACATATGATTGTCCAAAGTGTTATTTAGTATCAATTTCTGGCAGTTCATTTCTGAAAATGAAAAATCCTATTAGCTTATTATGCATATTTTTAAAGTGCTCCTGGTATTTTTTTAATGAAAATAATTTTTTTAAATACATATAACTGCCTCATTGATAAATAATCCACTTTCTTAAAAGCCTTTAAATATCGACTAACAAAGCTTCATCAAGTATCAGGAAGTCAGGGTTTTATCCAGTTAAGAAACATAACTATGCTCTGTATAAGCAGTTTCATTTAAAATGTCCAGAAATATCAATGAATCCTTAGTGTAAAGAGCTGCATATTTCCAATAACATAATGTTCAATAATATAACTCTTATTAGATTTTGTCAATGCTACAGTGTCAGTATTGCTGTCACCCGAGGTTTAAAGTCAATTTCCACCTGAGTAAAATAACATACATTAAGATTATTTCTGAACTCCTTTAATATTGTGGAAACTTTTATTTTCTGGTTAAAAAATTGTTACTGAGATTTTTTCTTCATGCCATTCACATTTAACTTTTAATGTGTTTATGTAAGCCACAATTAAAGGTAAATTAGCTTTAAGAGTGCATTAGGAGTTGCATTTAAATGTTTATAAAGGGTAATACCATTATTAACAGAATCTAATGAAAGAACAAAAATCAAAAGCATATCCTAATAAAAATTTAGTGTGGGGGTTATATTTTAAGAGTTGTCATATATGCACTGAAATAAGGCAGACTTTTAAGGACTATTATAACAAGTGTAACAGTTTAAAAAGATATATATACTAAAGCCACAATACAGAAATACAAAAGTATTAAGGATATTATTCTATAAAGTTCATTCTACACCCCTTGATTGGCAGTATTATCCAAAAATGGACCTTTACCTGTGTTCAGTTTCCAAAATCTAGAATGTTTAATTTTTAAGAGCCACCCCTGCCCTTTGGGAATTATGACGATGGCTGGTTCACTTACCCACAAACACTAAATGTACTCCCTGTTACATTCCTCTCACTACTAGCACTCCTTCTCAACCTCTTTTCTTCCCATAAGCTTAGCCCTTTCCACTGTCTAAATGCTCAAACGCGTTATGACTGGAAAAGGATTCTAAGCCCCACGTAACAGAGTTGAAGACCTTGCAGGCATCTTGTTTGACATTGATATTATAATACTAGGTGGGAAGTATTGTGTAGTGGCTAAGACACTATTTGCAAAACTCAGAAGTTGCCAGTTCAGTTTCCTACCTGTAACTTAATCTGCCCTTATTCCCTGTTGTAAAGAATATCTTCAAAGAGTTGTAATATAAACTGATTTTGTAAGTTGACATGGGAGATGTCATCCTAATGTAAAATTACAATGGTTTTCTTCACTCAGTTGAGCCTACATAGTAAGGAATGAATATAAGTTTACAGCAAGTAGCTCTTAATGAGAGAAAATAACACCACAGTAAAAGAAGTAAATATGAAATTTATAAAAAGTATGACTAGAGGATGGTTCAGTCAAGTTTGTTTTCCTGGCTTACGTGTATTCTTTATTTATTTAATCATTTTGTTAGATTTTAAATATTATTTTGTATATAGTATTATTAATTTTGTATTTGCTTTTGTTTATTGTTTGTTATTTACATAGTATTATTTTGTTTATTATTTTGATAGTTTGCATTATGTTAAAGCTATATGTATTGGTTTTCTTTACTTTTTTTCCTTGTCACTCTTATGTGGGAGCCTGGAGGGCTGGACCACCAAGTTATGTAGCTGAGGGATTCCCCCCAACAGTTTAAATGAAGAAATGGTAGTGGGAATTGTATTTTTTGCTCATTATTATTCCTACATGATTGGGTGATTATCTGTTCTTAGACACCAGTAATAGTATTACTGTTTAGTTGAGTATCCCATGTAGTTACTCTGAGCAACTCCTGGGGAAAAAAAGTCTCTGTCGTTTGTAAATGGTGCCTGACCAGACCTTTTGAGGCAGCTGATCAAAATCCTGTTCTTCTGTGATGGCAAATTTGCTTTGCAGACAGTTATATTTTTCTTAGTCTCAAAACACAAGGTGAATTACCACTGCTATGCAGATGAAACACAGCTTTATTTATCTAGAGCACCGAATGACCCTAATGCTCTGGACTCTCTGATCCAACATCTGTCATGCATGTGTTTCGGAATGGATGAGTAGTAATTTCCTTAAGCTAAATATGGGAAAAAAACTGAAATATTATTCATTATTGACCCCTTAGTTTTAAAAGTCAGGTTGGAAGTAAAGTCAGGATGGAAGTAAAGAATTTAGGTGTAAATATGGACTCTGACCTAAACTTTAAATCACATATTAATCATATTATTAGGATGCCATTTTTCCATTGCAAAAGTTAGACCTTTTACAACACTGCAAGATGCTGAGAAATTAATTTACACATTTGTTTCTAGCGGGCTAGATCCCTGTAATGCACTCCTAAATGGTCTACCTAAAAAAGGTATCAATCAGTTGCAGTTGATACGGTACGCAGCAGCAGAAACCCTAACCAGAAGAAGAAAATCTAAGTACATCTCAAAAGTTTAAATGTTGTTACATTAGCTACCCATGTCCTTTAGTATTGTCGTCAAAATACTACTAGTAGTGTATAAAGCGTCAAATAATCTTGCTTATTCCTATATGTATTGTGGAGTGCATGTCCTGATACATTTCAAGTCGCAAGCGGCCTGCTTATAATACCAAGAGCCAAGCTTAAAAGAAGAAAATCTGGACTACATTACCAATTGAAATACCGCAGGCTAATACTGTGGAACATTTTCAGAAACTTTTAAAATCCCACTTTTTAAAGTTTGTTTTTTCATAGTTTCAATTTAGTTTTACTCTCAATACCTTATATATACATAGAATATTCTCCATATGCTCATTCTCCACAGTGAATCTGCAATCGTTATTAATCTTTACTTTTCTCTGTTTTCTCCATCTGTGTTGTCTGTGACTAAAGCCACTGTGTTGAATCCTCTAGGAAGCATAAAAAGAATCAATAAAAAACTACTTAAGATTTACATTACTGCGGTGGGTTGGCACCCTGTCCAGGATTGGTTCCTGCCTTGTGCCGTGTGTTGGCTGGGATTGGCTCCAGCAGACCCCCGTGACCCTGTGTTCGGATTCAGCGGGTTGGAGAATGGATGGATGGATTTACATTAGGTAGAATGCCAGCTGGGGGCCAGGTGGACCGATGGCCTTGGAACCCCTGCAGATTTTGTTTTTTTCTTCAGCCTAACTGGGGTTTTTTTTTCCTGTCCACGCTAATAATCTGACCTTATCATTGAACTGTCATTTAGACATTTAGAAACCAAAAAAAGAATGTATATTTTAAGCACTCTGTTTCTCTTAACTATATATCTTTCTTACGTACAGTATGTGTACATTATCTCTCTTTTTGTATACTAATAATTCAGTGTCTACTACCTCTTTGACATATTGTTATGTACTTTGAGCTACATCCTTTGTATGAAAATGTGCTATAGAAATAAATGTTGTTAGTCTGTTCAGATGCTAATCCAAATGCCACAAGTCAAGTTGGTGAGCATGCACTGGTACAGTGCGTTGGCCCAGTCCAGCCACTCAGATCCCCAACAATGAGGATCTTACCAGCTAGATCACCCTCTGGGAAATGTGCCACATGGCCGTAGTTGCGTAACTTACACTCCCTCACAATGCAGGTAATGTGCCTCATTCGGGACTCCATGAGCAACCGCTCATTCAACACAAAGTCAAACCAACAGTACCCAAGGATTTTCCGGAGAGACACAGTACCAAAGGAGTCAAGTCTTCGTCTCAGGTTACTGGATAGCATCCATGTCACGCAACCATATAGCAAGACAGGAAGCACCAGGACTCTAAAGACTTGGACCTTCATCCTTTTTGCATAAATATCATGAGCACTACACACCCCTTTCCAGCGACCTCATGACCCCCCATGCTCTCCCAATCTGTCTACTGACTTCTTAGAAAGAGTCACCAGAGACATGAATGTCACTGCCAAGGTAAGTAAACCTCTTGACAAAGTTGACACTCTCTCCGCAGACAGACAGACTGCTGATGGCTGTGCTCAAGAGGTCATTAAAGGACCGGATCTTGGTTTTTGTCCAGGACACTTGCAAGCCTAGACACACAGACTCCTCACTCAGTCTCTCGAGCGGCCCAATCAGAGCCTCCATTGACCCCGCGAAGATCATAGCATCTTCAGCAAAGTCAAGATCCGTGACTCTTTCTTCACCAACAGATACCCCACAGCCGCTGGACCCCACGAATTTGCCTCCACTCTGCACAGCACTAACAGTACCAGTGTATAGGCCAGTTATGATATCCAGCAACCTCGAGGGGATCCGGCAAACCCTCAGGATGTCCCACAAGGCAGCTCAATCAACTGAGTCGAACGCTTTACGAAAATCGACAAAGGCTGCAAAGAAACTCTGCAGATATTCACGTTTGTGCTCCATGAGAACCCTCAGACTGTTCCGGTCGCTGGTAGGTGAGTAAGTGATCACTGATCCTATTGACGATGACCCTAGCAAGGACATTGAGAGTAGTGTTATCCCCCTGTAGTTGCTGCAATCCAGGCGATCACCCTTCCTTTCCAGATAGGGATGAAAAGTCCCGTTTTCCAGTCAGTTGGAATGATGCCAGTCTCCCAAATGGAAGCAAAGATTGCTTGCAATGCCAGTACGACAGCCTTACCACCAGCCTGGAGAAGTTCACCCCGGATACCACAGATCCCTGCAGCCCTTTCCCCCCCTCATCTGGTTCACCACCTATGCAATATCAGTGAGACTGGGTAGTTCACAGCTATTTGGAGTATCAGCCCCAAGAACCGTGGACCCAGAGATATCCAACGTCCTAGCCGGAGGATCGGCTTTGAACAACTGCTCAAAGTAGCCAGCCCAGCGGGTCACAACTGCAGTGTCATCTGTAAGGACCGTTCCATCAGCCACCCTGACTGCAACACTCCGATGAACAGATTTGGATGTGCGTAATGCTTCGTTTCCTCTGTAAGCAGGACATGGATCGCTAGACCACAGATGGTGTGTCACTTGCTCACAGATTCCTCTAACAAACACCTCTTTATCTGCCCTCAGAGTCCTCACAGCCATCCTTCTCAGTTCCCGGTACAGACCAGAGTTGCCATTGAGCCCGCAGAGAACAAAAAGGAGTCCTTTCTGTCGTCTCGGAACTGTGTGAGGTTTTTTATTTTTTTACTGTGGCTAGAGTGCCAATCCTGCCACCAACCCCCATGATTTCCCTGCAAGTTGGAGGACCATTTGCAGGGTCGGATGCAGTTTAACATCATACCCAGGACGATGCCACCTGCTTGCTTTATTTCTGTTTTTGCAATTGTCTGCAAACATGTACCTTTCCTGTTCCTTACTTAATTGCTTCTTAAACTGACATCTGGTTTACACACCACATATTCAATAAGTAATATTTTTATGTGAGTGATTTTCCGAATGCAATTCAAATGCTACGGTGCAACTGAACATCTTCTTTTTTTAAGTTGGTGAGTACATTTCCAGGAAGTAAAATATTTAACAATCCTTTAGTAAAAATAAATGTATTGGGGATGCTGTGAGCATATGACTGGATGACTTTACATGTAGATTGTATGACATTTGGTATTGCTTGTTGTTGTCTAGTGTTGGTCACCATAGAATTATATTGTATCAAAAATCTTTTTTCTTTCTGTTGTACAAAAAAAAAGTATTTTTTTCTTCTCCACCACTGCAGACTACATGGGATAAGTAACATATGAAATGTGTTATGCATGGAAATTCCTTTAAATTTTCTACTTGTGTAATTCTTAGTATATCCACATACATCATACAAATATATGAACAACTTAAGAATCTTACTCAAATTTGATAGAGGAAAACTTGTAAAATGTTGTGATGGCTAAGATTATCACTATTAACTGTAACAATCAGTTTTCACTTCATAGAATTATATAGACATTTTGAATTAATATGGTACCCCTAACTATTTGTATCAAACAGTGTTTAAAAGCCAGGGAAACGTCTCCTTCAGCTTTTAAGGTGGCATGTGTACCTGTAAATTTCTTTGTCCTTTTACTGAAGAAAAATATCACAAAATAATGATATGATATTGTGATGTTCAGTGTTCAAAAATTAAACACATTTGGTCTGTGCAATATAAAAAAGAAAAACTGCAGTGACATCAGTGCCAGTATAACTGCATTTAACATCTTGGACACAAGTAAACTGCATCTTGCTTTTAAGGATCACTTAGCTACATTCTGCTACTTTCAGTATTTATTGTTACCATATATACTGTAAGATACACTAGGTAGTTTTGTCCATTTACGATGATACTAACATTTAACAATAGCACTTAATATCAGATTGAAGCCTTTTTTCTTTCTATTGTAATTTGTTTATTTCTTTTTGTAAAACATTTGGAGCTTATATGTTTGAAAGAAATATGCCATAGAAATATGATGATGTTGTTTAATACTTTGCAGCCTAGGGTTTGAGCTATTTATTATGCTTCAGAAAATTATATATTTTGCAAAATACGCTTATTTTTTAAAATAAGGTGGCTTAAGAGTAATGCTACTGTAGTTAAAAAGACAATTCTTTATTAACATCTGACAGAAAAAAAGCATAAAATAGGTTATTCCAGTAAACGTGTTTGGTGGAGAATGCACATGGATTATTTTGGATGAAAGGTACCAGCATCAATAGGCCAAAAAATACACAGAGGGATTTGTACAGCCTAAACTTGAATTTACAGTATACTATCATAAACAGCAGATGTGTAGAAGTTAGAAACAAAAGCATAAGCCTCTTTTCTGCACTGTTAAGAGGAGAGAAAGAAAAGGGAAGCAATTATCATATGCCATCTCTGAAATTAGTAAACTTGTGAACTCATGTATATTTGTATGCAGAAATTGTTTTCCATCTATACTAAAATGCAATGTACTGAAATATCTGCATTATTAGTGCTCACAGTAATTGTTCACATTGTCCTTATAATAACTTGTACATGTTCAGTATTGAAATTAACATTTCAACTTACACCACTGCAGTGGAAATTCTGTGGCATGCAAAATGTATATATGGTGCACACAGGGATTTCTACTGCGTACCTCAGCTGATGTACTCTGTATCAATCTTCTCTGGAAAAAATTCTTTCTGATTTTATATAGCAGTCTTTTGATTTAAGGTGTATTTATTCCATTCGTACAACCATTTTCTAACTAATTTATCAAGTTTAGAAAAGCCAATCATATTCCTGGATCACTACGCAGATATACACACTGGCACAATCTTAAACAATATACAGTTAACCATCAGCCTGATCTGCATTTTTTTAGGATGTGGGAGTAACACCTGGACTATGGATGCAAAAAAAAACCTAAGTAGATATTGAAAGAACATGCATACTACACAAATGACAGTGCCCGAGCCACAATTCAAATCTATTACTCTATATTACTAAAATATCAGATTTGTGTAGGATGTACGAGTGACCTTCCAACACCTCTATATACAACACCGGATTACAGTTTTACTCGTGCAGATCGCCAAGGAAAAAGAGGCAGCGGCTTGGCAAACATTTACTCAAAATGGTTAAAATGTAAAGATGTCAGTTTTGGTAAATTCAAGTCCTTTGAGTATCTCGCCGTTGTTATTCATGGAGATTCTCACGTTCTAGTATTATCCATGTATAGACCTCCAAAATTCAACGCGTCTTTTTTTGAGGAATTCTCTGATTTTTATCAATTTTAATTACAAACTATGACACACTCTTAATAGTCGGCGACTTTAATTTTCATATAGATAATCAGTGTGACCAAAAAGTACAAGAATTTATGAACCTCCTAGACTCTTTTGATCTGAGACAGCTCGTTAATCAGCCTACACATAAAGCAGGTCATATGTTAGACTTAGTAATTACTAAAGGAATAAAAGTTGAAATAAAGCAGGTCATTGATACGGGTCTATCAGACCAATTTCTTCTACTTTTTAATATAGAAATAATGATAGAAAATACTCATGAGAAGCATATTGTTAAAAAACGCTTCTTTGACTCATCAGCAGCTTTAAAACTTTCAAACATTCTAAGCAATCAGTCCGTTTATAGTGCCAACTATAATAGCGAGGATAATGTAAATAGTAAGGTGGAAAGATTTAACACTAAAGTGACAGCTGCTGTTGACATAGTTACACCTGAAAAGACAGTTAAAAAATTTTCTAGCATTGTCATACCATGGAAGACTCAAAGAGTGTCTGATATAAAGAGAACATGCCGTAGAGCTGAGCGTAATTGGAGGAAGACTAAACTAACTATCCACAATGAAATACTAAAAGTTAAAATAACAGAATACAATAACACAGTCCATCTTGAGAGGCGCTGCTATATGTCTAAGATTATAAATAACAATGCTAGTAATCCCAGAGTCTTATTCTCGACGATTGATCGTCTGTTAAACCCAGGTAACTCAAAGGAATGCCTCCTAAGTACTTCCAGTAAAACCTGTGAGGCTATTGCTGTATTTTTCAATCAAACAATTAATGATATTAGAAATAATATGGTATATCTCCCCAACACTAAGGATCCTCCTAAACCCCAGTATTCCGTTATAAACAAATTACAGTAATCCCTCCTCCATCGCGGGGGTTGCGTTCCAGAGCCACCCGCGAAATAGGAAAATCCGCGAAGTAGAAACCATATGTTTATATGGTTATTTTTAGAATGTCATGCTTGGGTCACAGATTTGCGCAGAAACACAGGAGGTTGTAGAGAGACAGGAACGTTATTCAAACACTGCAAACAAACATTTGTCTCTTTTTCAAAAGTTTAAACTGTGCTCCATGACAAGACAGAGATGACAGTTCTGTCTCACAATTAAAAGAATGCAAACATATCTTCCTTTTCAAAGGACTGCAAAGCAAGCAGTCAAAAAAAAAAATCAATAGGGCTTTTTGGCTTTTAAGTATGCGAAGCACCGCCGGTACAAAGCTGTTGAAGGCGGCAGCTCACACCCCCTCCGTCAGGAGCAGGAAGATAGAGAGAGACAGATAAAAAAAATCAATACGTGCCCTTTGAGCTTTTAAGTATGCGAAGCTCCGTGCAGCATGTCCTTCAGGAAGCAGCTTCACACAGCCCCCCTGCTCACACCCCCCTACGTCAGCGCAAGAGAGAGAGAGAGAGAGAGAGAGAAAGTAAGCTGGATAGCTTCTCAGCCATCTGCCAATAGCGTCCCTTGTATGAAATCAACTGGGAAAACCAACTGAGGAAGCATGTACCAGAAATTAAAAGACCTATTGTCCGCAGAAACCCGCGAAGCAGCGAAAAATCCGCGATATATATTTAAATATGCTTACATATAAAATCCGCGATGGAGTGAAGCCGCGAAAGGCGAAGCGCGATATAGCGAGGGATCACTGTAAACTCTTTCACTAGGATAGATTTACCTGATTTACATAAAATAATTTCTCAAATGAAACCGTCCACATGCGTCCTTGACCCAATACCAACAAATTTTTTCAAAGAAGTATCGGGCGTGCTAATTGATAATGTTCTTGACATAGTAAATTCGTCATTAGATACGGGGGTCTTTCCAGACTGTCTTAAGACTGCTGTAGTTAAACCACTACTTAAGAAAAATAATCTCGACCCCTCTGCTCTTGAAAATTTTAGACCCATCTCTAACCTGCCTTTCTTAAGTAAAATTCTAGAGAAGGCAGTCATTATACAGTTAAATGAGCACCTCAATAAACATGCTATTCTTGATAAATTTCAGTCAGGTTTTAGAACAAATCACAGCACAGAAACTGCACTCGTTAAAGTAGTAAATGATTTGCGGGTAAATGCAGACAGAGGCCATTTATCTGTTCTCATCCTCTTAGATCTGAGTGTCGCATTTGACACCATTGACCATTAATATTTTTAGAAAACGCCTTAGTCAATGGGTGGGCCTCTCTGGCAGTGTCTTAAATTGGTTTGAATCCTACCTGGCAGGGAGAAAATTAGTTGTGGTAATTACAACTCAAAGACACATGACATCCTATATGGTGTTCCACAAGGCTCTATCCTGGGTCTTCTCAATCTACATGCTTCCATTAGGTCAGATTATCTCAGGGCACAACGTGAGCTACCACAGCTATACAGATGACACACAGCTGTTTTTATCAATTGCACCTGATGACCCCGATTCTCTTGATTCACTAACACAATGTCTAACTTGTATATCAGGATGGATGAATAGTAACTTTCTCAAGTTAAATAAAGAGAAAACTGAAATCTTAGTGATTGGCAATAATGGATACAATGAGGCTATTAGAAATAAACTGGATGCATTAGGATTAAAAATCAAAATGGAGGTAAAAAGCTTAGGGGTAACTGTTGACTGTAATCTAAATTTTAAATCGCATATTAATCAGATCACTAGGACAGCATTTTTTCACTTAAGAAACATAGCAAAAGTTAGACCTCTTATATCATTGAAAGATGCTGAGAAATTAGTTCACGCATTTGTTTTCAGTTGACTAGATTACTGTAACACACTCCTCTCAGGACCCAAAAAAGACATAAATCGTTTGCAACTAGTGCAGAATGCAGCTGCTAGAATCCTAACCAGGAAAAGAAAATCCAAGCACATCTCTCCAGTTTTGATGTCACTACACTGGTTACCTGTGTCATTCAGGATTGACTTTAAAATTCTGCTTTTGGTTTATAAAGCCTTAAATAATCTCGCCCCATCTTATATATCAGAATGTCTGACATCTTATATTCCAAATCGTAACCTGGGGTGGAGTGGTGGCTCTGAGGCTAAGGATCTGCGCTGGTATCCAGAAGGTTGCCGGTTCGAATCCCCGTCACTGCCAAAAGAGATCCTACTCTGCTGGGCCCTTGAGCAAGACCCTTAACCTGTAATTGGTCCAGGGGCGCTGTACAATGGCTGACCCTGCGCTCTGACCCCAAGGGGTATGCGAAAACTAACAAATTTCTAATACGAGAAATCGTATAAGACGAAATAAAGAAAAAAAAAAAAACACAAATTAAAAAAAAAAAAAAAAAAAAAAAACCTCAGATCCTCAACTGAGTGTCTCCTTAGAATTCCAAGAGCAAAACTTAAAAGAAGTGGTGAGGCGGCCTTCTGCTGTTATGCACCTAAAATCTGGAATAGCCTGCCAGTAGGAAATCGCCAGGCTAATACAGTGGAGCACTTTAAAAAACTACTGAAAACACATTATTTTAACATGGCCTTTTCATAACTTTACTGTAATTTAAATCCTGATACTCTGTATATCCAATTCATTATAATAACTACTCATGGTGGCTCTAAAATCTGTACTAACTTCTACTCTCTCTTCTGTTTCCTTTTCCGTTGTCCTTTTGGTGGTGGCGTCTACTCAAAGCACCATGATGTTCCAACAATGATGGATGGATTAAAAGCCAGAAGTCTGTATGACCATCAGCATCAAGTAATTCCGTGAGAACCCTAACTACAAAGAGAAATTTCATTTATGTTAGGTAGAATGCCCAGAGGGGACTGGGCGGTCTCGTAGCCTGGAACCCCTACAGATTTTTTTGTTTTTTCTGTCCACCCTGGCCATCGGACCTTACTCCTTTTCTATGTTAACTAATGTTGTCTTATTTTAATTTCTTATTTTGTCTTTTATTTTTCTTTTCTTCATTATGTAAAGCACTTTGAGCTACTTTTTGTATGAAAATGTGCTATATAAATAAATGTTGTTGTTGTCTAGAAATACACTCTGCTTGTATTCATTTTGTGTTGTTTTCTATTGTTATATTTTATAGTTTTCCACTGTTTTACTACTTCAAATATACTTTTTACATAAAAATATGCATGTTTGGCTTTTTAACTACAGTAAGGTGTCAGGCTCTAAAAACTATTACCTCAATATGTGACCCTGAGAAAGTCAGTATTGTATTATTAAAAACAAAAAAAAATAAAATCAATACTATTATTGTTGCGAAATCCATCTACTTCAGGGGGGTATTTTCCATACGTGGATTAGTCGTTTAGCCAGATCTGTCAGTTTTTCGAAACTCTTGCTGGAAGTGTTGTCATAGCAACACATCCTAATCCTCAAACCTGCTCGGAGCAGGTTTGTTCTACATAAACAAGGATTAGTTTACACACGTAATTGGTGACGGTGCGTGGAAGTCATCCAGTCATGGCTTCGCCATTCATGAATGAGCGACCAATTGATATTGGTGCGCAAATTATACAAAGAGAATTTCATATAGAGAGGGTTTTGCGCGATCGGCAAGTTCCTTTATTGCTCCTGGAGGAAATTCTTTTCGAAAGATACCGCTTTAGCCGAGGGGGAATATTGTACCTCAAAGATTTATTAGCACCTTATATTCAAAGTTAAACTCGGCGAAGTCGGGCTCTCACAACCACACAGACAGTATGCATTGCTTTGAGGTTTTTTGCAAGCGGCACTTTTTTATATACTGTAGGCGATGCGGAAAATCTAACTAAAAGTGCAGTTTGCCAGGCAATTCGTAAAGTCTGTTTGGCTGTGAAATATTTCCTTCGGGTTTTCATAGTGTTTCCTGGACACCTGCGTGTGCAGACAATAAAAGAGGCGTTTCATGCCATTGCAGGTAGGTAATACACAGGCTAAAACACCCACAGTTCCATGAAGAATCTCAATCAGCCTAACATTCTCATTACCAGGATTTCCAAATGTGATTGGGGCACATGGGACTGATCAGAGTGGAGTTTGATCAAACATTATTTGGAAAATGTACCTCTCCTCCTGATGAATAATCAGACACAGTGTCTTCATCAAATATTTGACCTTTGTCAATATCTCGTTGGTCAGACACAGGTTCAAGGGATATGATATTCCCTGCAAATGACCCAACAAAAAAGAGGGCTATATGGAACATACCTATGGCACACATGGAGGACAAATATATGCAATGACCATCCTTTACCTGAAATGAAGTGACCACTGCATCCTGCCACTGGTTCTGAGGAGGAGCTTCCCCCTGGAATGCCCACAGAAACAGAGCGATGGGCATTTTGCTGGAGAGCCAACTCTTCTGCAGGGGTTAGGTCTGGACTGCGTGGACCTCCACCTGTTTTTTGCTTGTCTGCCTTATTATTAGCTTTAAAATTAATGTTTTTTATATTATATATGATTATTTATGTCAACAATTCTTTAAATAGTTATATACCAATATTTACCAGTTTGAAGTATATTCTTGTACTTCACTTTAACCTGTTCCCATGTTCTCCTTGTGCTCACGTTTGATCTGGAATTATGACATATTAAATAATAATTAATCTGACCCATAGGAAATGAAACGCTGCTTTCAGTAAGTACAATGCACACGCGTTTAATTTGTCAGCCACTTTTTGCCCGCCGTCTTTTCTGGTCTGGGCTGCTTTTGTAGTATTACCCCTTGTGCATATTAAATCTTGAAATTCTTCAGGTCCTTCGAATAAAAGGTCTTGCACCGCGTGTGTGAACAAAATGCGCCCGTTCTTTTGTCATTTTGTTACAGCCGATCAAAGACTTGCTGATCATGTTTTCTAGACTCAATATATATATGGGCTTTTCACTCAGCGTGGGCGCGCGCATTCATCTCATTTGATTAGATCCAGCTAGACTAATCTAATACACGGCTGCGTTTGAAAAACCGACCTATCCCGGATGAGTGTCACTGGCATTAACTTATGCAAGATGAGGCACCCGATCTCGGATGATTTAAGCGACGTACGAAAAATACTCCCAAGACCACAAAAAGCTGATCAGGCCTCCAAAAATGCATAAAAAAGCCAGCCCTAATTTTGGCCTTATCCCAGACAACCTGGCCCCAAACTCAAAAACACACTTCCTAACCTGCATTGGCCCAACAATGGGGCTTGGGCTTTTAAATAACAAAAGTTTGAAAATGTTTACAAAAATGCAGTAGAGGGAAACTGTCAAACCTCTTATTCAACACAAAATTAAGCATATTTAAATATTTATATTTAAAGAATTAATCAAAAGTAGAACAGGAAAAAACATGCCATTAACAAAAACGAACTAAAATTAGGTTTTTCCTTAAGCAGCCAAATCCATATATGAATCAAAAGACATTACCTTAATACGAAATGCACTGGTTAAATTCTAGAAAAAACCAAACAAGAACAAAACAAAGTGTGAATCAAAGCAAACTACGATCAGTAACTTTGTCAAAGCTTTTGAAACAGTCTAAAGCTTTGGTTTAAGTACTGCTGGTGCCAGAACCCCATCTGTATAATTAGGTTTAAGAAAGGTGCTGGCACTCTCCACCCCATGCTTTCCAACAACTTTTACTTAGTTGAATTACAATTTATTATATTTGCCCTTTGTCAATACAAACTTTTTCACTACGCTCAGTTATCACACCTACTATTTGCTATCGTAATTTTGAAACTTACAGGAGCCAGGACAGATCATAAACGGCAACAAATATGAACTGAAAACCAAAGGAAATCATAACATAACAAAAATATAAAAACAAAGCAACACAGTTTACAAAATTATTTATAAACAATAGAGCTCAGATACCTCACCTCAACCAGCTTTAATTTTACAAAGCATATTGTAATTTTCACTAACTCTTAGTAGCCATAAGAATAAACTCAAAGAATATTTTTTAAAAGTCACCTTTTATAGCGATGAAGTGAATAGAAAAAAAAGTTCTGTGTGTTAAATTTCAAACAGTAGGGTACATCCTTTTGTAACAGATGGTTTTCTTATCTATATCTCACTTAACCCTGAGCTCAGCATATTTCCTTGTCTCACACCAGCATTCTAATTAAACAAATAGAAAGCAATGACCTGGTTGCCACAAAGGATAGAAATTATAGGACAGAAGAGTATAGCATTCTTCATCAGCATCTTGAGGAAAACAATCATATATCTGTAACAATGTATTCAACTGAAAAATCTAAAAGTGTTTTTTTTGGCTACTAGAACAATTGTTTTACTTCTGGTGTGGTGGAGGTTGAGTAACCCTGATACAAGCTAAATCCCTACTTAATTCCAAAGTAAATCAGCTTGTAAGCTGAGAGTCTATTAATTCAAATGCAAATTTTGAGTAAACCAATCTCAAAACTCAAGGTCAGAACCACTGTCTGGGAATAGATAGTGACGAGTCCACTATAACTCCTAGGTCCTTCTCATAAGAAGTACCTTCAAGTTTTCAGCCTCCATTGTGTATTCAAATCTAACATTTCTACTTCCTATGTGTAATAATTTACATTTACATGCTTTAAATGTCATTTGCCACAGATCTCCCCAAGCCTGTACGTTATCCAATTTAGCTGATTCTGCATTATCTACCCTTCCATCTACTTTGGTGTTGTCTGTAAAATTAACAGGCTTTTTATTTATATTCCTATTCAGATCTTTTATATATATTAAAACTATTAGAAGACTCATCACTGTACCTTTATTGCGAATGTAGCAGCCTAAGCAAGAATTGTTGGTCCTCACTTATAATATTAAATTCTGTAATATTTTACTAAATTTAAAAGCACATTTTTTTTATTCTTTCAAACACTTATGGGACATGGTGTGGTTCGGCTTGAAATTGGTCATCCAATATATCTTTCACGATTAACATTATCTTTAATATGAGACTAGAGTCTGGCTCTGAACTATGCAATTGAGTAGTAGCCTTGCTGGGTCTTATGTTTTGGATTTAACACCATTTTGGATTTAAGGTGGTGTCACACACTCAGCAACTTCTAATCCTTTGGTGGTATTCTGCACAGTAACATTAAATAGGATAAGATTATGCAAGGATAAATTCACTGTGATTTTTTTTGCATTGCATTAATTCACTTTGACTTGTTTTGCTCATTTGGAGGGGCTTTGGGCTTACTCTTGGCAGCCCGGTATGAAATCTATGTCTTATATTACCTAACGGTAAAAAAGAATCTTATTTTATTTAAGAGGTGGCATGCAAATAATTTCTCAAGTATGTATCATTTTGTTCTAATAATACATTTGCGGGGCCTCTGTTGCCTTTTGATGTTCTAATATGCGTAAGGCACAGTTTTATAATAGGCCATCTGTTCATGCAGGTATTGAATATGAATTTAATGCATCCTAACTCTCTTTAATGGGTTAAGCTTTTGACTGGATTATATTTTATATATACTGTTGTTACTTCTACATAATAAAAAAACAAAACACTATTGCTTGTGTTCACAGCAATAGCTTTTCTTTGTATTCTACACACCTGAAATTCTCTGTTTTAGATCTACAAGTTCTTAACAATTTACATTTGCCAACTATATAAACTAACATGCATGCGCACACACACACATATTGCAGGCCCGGTCATTGCTTGTGATTGTTGAGGTCAAGAAATAAAACAACTGGCCCCTTCACTCAGATGAGCAAACATACAATAAATGTAAATATTGTATATACATAAATACATATGTATATAAATGTAAATAAAAGAAATGTAAACTTTGTCTGAGGTGACACAGTACCAGTTGTGCTCAATCCCTTGTATAGATAGTCCAACAGCAGTGCATGGTTTGAACTTCCAAACTGCAATGGCATGTGGTATAGCGGGTCCGTGGCTCTGAATGAAAGGCCAGTTTTTAAATAATGAATTTGGTTGTGTCAGTTAACAAAATCATCTACCTTTGTACTGTGACTGGTTTCATTCTCATTAAGAAGGCTTTCAATCACTGAGTCATCAGCATATTTAAAGATGAGCCTGTTTTCAGATTTACTGCGACAACCATTGGTGTAGAGAATGTGGAAAAGAGGTGAAAGAACACAACCCTGGGGGGACCCAGTGGATGAAAACAGCATGTATAACAGACAACCAAAATAAACAGAATGAAAACAAGCTCCAACACTCCTAGATCCTAATGAACTCTGCCATATGATCAATTTTCAGAAACCCCAGATGATACAGTAATCCCTTGGTGATCTTAATTTACAATGACAATATGCTAAACTCGCAAGGTTTTAGATTACATTACACTGACGAACACTTTGAACAATGTTTCCCATTTTCAAGCAGAAGTCAAGAGGCTGCAGAGTGTCAACCCAACAGGATAATTGTCAATAAAGTGTGCAATAGACAGAAAAGTTTCTCATTGACAGTAGAAGTCACATTGACCTGGGGCGTCTACTTATTGTGATCAAGATGGTAATTGGCTTGGTTTTATTAAAATACTTAGCTTTATTAAGCTGACCAGGAACTGAGGTTCTTTTTAAGAGAAAATGAGAAGTAAACAGGCAAACATTCTAAATAACAAAATAAATATGAAAAAAGGCATGAAAGACGATAACAGTAACTGAAATTCAGTGTCAAAAGAGACAAAGTCCTATCACTAACTGTTTATTCTTTACCTCATTATTTTCTAAAGTCGCAGTTTCTTTTCATTGAAGAGTGCTGTCATCTTTTATAATGGTGACAGATGAGTTTCCATTTTTTATTTTGTAACACTGAAATGCGCAGATTTTCTAAGGGATATCCTTCCGCAACACTAACATAGAATTTGTGTTTCCAATTATACAGTGATGTAAATAATGCATTATCAGTGGCTATCTATATAAAACTTTAACTATATGCATATAGAGCATTTTTTTTTTGTTTAGAGTGACTAGGAATAATATACAGTAGCACAAAAATC
Source organism: Erpetoichthys calabaricus (assembly GCF_900747795.2). Lineage (NCBI taxonomy): Eukaryota > Metazoa > Chordata > Cladistia > Polypteriformes > Polypteridae > Erpetoichthys > Erpetoichthys calabaricus. Next base: position 134,596,512 of record NC_041394.2, read on the forward strand.
AAAATCGTCCTGCCATTTTTTCAAGTTAGATTATCTACATTTTCTTATTTTAGAATATATAGTAAAAAAAAAAAAACACCTAAACTGTTTAGAACACATTTGGCTTATCTTCAATTTGTGGATATGGTTTCTTGATGCTGTTTTTACTGTGCTTAAAAAAATTACTTGACAGGCTTTAAGCAGATGATTAAATGCTAACACTCAATGCTGAAAATAGGAATCTGAATTATTTGTCTATTAGAATTTAACTCCGGTATTCTATGGAAGTCTAAGGTATTTTATCATGTTTGTAAGCATAATTGGCAAAGTCACCTACTGTATATTGCCCATCTCAGATTCTGACCTTTTTATGATGGGTGTCCAAGAGCCAAACGATAGATTTGTTAAAGCTATCATTTTAGCACCACCTCTGCTTAACCAATCTAAGCCTGTTCAATAAATCAGTGATTTTGATTTGTTATGGTTTGTTATCTAATGGAATTCTCATACTGACTTTTGTCACAGACTGCTGATAAGCTGTCATAGAGGACTCATGACCACGTTAGTCAGCAGTTTAATGTTATTACTCAACACAACATTTATTCTACTTTAAGTACTGTTGCATACTTTCAGCCTTTCTTTGATGCAGTTTGATACCCCATAGATATTGGAGTCCTTTATCTGTTTCCTAAATTCAGGAGAAACAAATGAAGCTCTATATTCATTTCATACACAATAATACAGTATAAATGTAGCAAACTACTCTTTCTTTGAAAGGTTTACTAGAAGCAAATTCTAAAAGAAAATAGTTTACATAGAATATTTATTTTTCTGAAATCCATAGTTGTGTGTATGATCATAATTTTTCATAGTTTTTAATAATACAGCAACACCTTAATAATAATAAGAACAACACAGTTTAATCACAATGGTACCCTTAAAGTTGTGACAAATCTTAAAAAAAATGAAGAGCATGATTTGAAACATTAAACCAACAGGAGTTTGTGACATTTGAAATTTGAGATGATCTGACTTGTCTATTAAATATTATACTATTGTAAGTGTTATTAACCGAAGCTTGGGTTCATCAAAGTTGACACATTAACCACAAACTTCTTGGGGCTTCAAGGAAAAATAAAATGTTTACCCAAGCCCATGAGTGAGACATTGATTGGTAGAAGGTTCGTGAATATAGGTTATGCCTAAACAGGATTGGTCCAGAGATAATATGAAAAGAGAATGGCAAGGAAGATAGCCCCTAAACTACCATGCCTCATTGGTCCAGTGAATACATTAAGGAAGAGCTAGATCAGAATTGAATAGGGTATGTGAGAAGCTGATCATCTGTCCTTCCATCAATATCTGTGCAGAGACCATGCCAGATCAAAGGTTTATCAGCTCAGAAGCGCAATACACATACGAAGGAGGTTAGGAGCATGCGCTAATACACCCACCATATGACAAACCACCTCAGAATCCCAGATTAGGATTCCAATGCAGCCATGCAACGGGTGACACCTCAGCATCACACTAGTTCAGATGGAATGGAACAGTGTGAGGGTTTTTTTTTTTTTGTATGGTGGCTGGAGTGCCAATTCTGCCACCAAGCCCCAAGTTTTCCCTGCAGGTTGGAGGGCCCACATGCAGGGCTAGATGTAGGTTAACGTCATAATTAGGATGGAGCAATTGCACATTAACACTAGAAACCCTGAACCGTATGAAAAAACTTGAAATCCCACCCACCTTAAATTCCTTCACACCTCTCCATCAGCATCTTTTGTTTTGTAAATGTGTTAATCAGCACAAGCAGCAAGCAGGCTATAATCCCATTCACCACACACTAATCCGCCCACTCCCCCTTGACGGAGCTCAACTTGGGCAAAAAGTTCTCTCCGCTCAAGCCAAGGCACCTTATCTGCATGTGAGGTTCCTAGAGTTGTATTGGGTAAATAATAATATTATTTGGAATACATACATTTCATGTGTGTTCAATGTCTACAAAGATCGTAAGTGTAGGATGAAAGGAGAAGTGAGGCAAGAAATGCTGAATACATACCTAAAGCAGAAACTTTTTACATGTTATGCTAATAATGACGTGAGGTTTATAATTTGTGAAGACTTTAGTCCAAATATCAAATAAACATGTGCACTTTTATTCAAGAATATAACCAAAGAAAAAAAGGCATTTGATTTACATGTAGCTATCAATGAATTAAAATTCAAGCTCAAATGTTAATTGACAGGAAGTTGCTATGTATTCTTGAATGGTGCAGAGGTAAGAACTGCTGCCTTACAACTCAAAGGTACCAGGTTCAAGACTGGTCACTATGCATATTGAGTAGTGATCTGCTATTATTATTATTATTATTATTATTACTATAATATAATAAAACATACATTTGATTTGAGTCTGTAACACCCGGTGTAAACTTTGCCTACTTGTAAAAGTTAGCACTTGTTTTTTTTATTATTCAACAACAACAACAACAACATTTATTTATATAGTACATTTTCATACAAAATATTTAGCTCAAAGTGCCTTACATAATGATGAAAAGAAAAATAAAACACAAAGTAAGAATTAAAATAAGACAACATTAATTAACATAGAATAAGAGTAAGGTCCATTTAAAATTCAGTTTTATTCTCTCAGTGACTTTCACATGGTACAAAAATTTGCCTCTCCCTCTTTGAGTTGATCGCATTTATCTCCATTCTTTTCACAAGAGCAGTGCTGTGGCTGATGCCTGCTCAGAACTATTTGTTGTACTGGCAATCAAAGATATGATGTCACGTGACTGCTATCAGACTGGACAAAGGCAGGACCATAACAACAGATAGCTTCTTCACAGAGCTTTCGCTGGCCAATAGACTGCTGAACCGCAACACAACTCTGCTTGGCACCATAAAGTAAAATAGGACTTCCACCTGCTGCTATAGTCACTTTAGCACATGAGCAATTCGCCACGCTAGTGTTTAGATCTGGCACTGCATGGTGGACTGAATGCTTGTTATGTCAAAACTTTCCAAATGTTTTAATGTACTAATGATTATTATTACTATCACATTGATCCCATATCTTCTTTTGCGCAACTTATGCAAATAATTATCTTAAGACTACTAATGCACCATTTAAAAACTATGTTTTACAAGTACACTATCTGTAGCTACCTTATTTTCAGCAGGAAAATTACCACTTCAGTTTTTATTACTAATAGAACTATTACTCCATCCATTCATAAAAAATAAGTAGGATTGCGCTCCCATAGTAGCTACATCTTTGTGGTCTCAAAGAGGAAATTCTAATACAATATCATGAGAAAAGGTCAAATGTCATGAATGGAGTGAATATTTAGTGCTATCTATCCAGATGAAAGGTTGATTATGCACAAAATGTATTACTTTCAATATTCACAATATACTTGGGGACAGGATATCGTTATAACTTAGGACCAAATTAAGGGATAGCAGTCTACAGATAGTCCAGAATTTTTTCTTTCTCCTAGAGGTTTGCATGACAATCTGTATTAATCCAAAGAGCACAACAGTATCCAATAAAAGAAAGGCAGCAACCATAGAATTTTAATTTACTGTTTTGCAAAGAATTACCTGCTTATACTGTTTGGATGAGCTGAATAAAACACTAAATACAAAGTGTTTTGTATCTTGTTGCTGAGTAGTGCATTTCCAGATGCCATTAATGAGCATGGTAATGCAGTGTTTTCACAGTAATTGAGTTTTAATTATACACAAAATACCGAAAAGGCACTTGAAACAAAAGAGATTTGCCTGTAATTTTTGAATACACAACTTAACATATTGCATTGTTTACCTCAATTTACGAATGCAATTTGAGGATTTCAAATTTTCTAACTTAGTGAGTCCTTGCTTTAACTACAAAGTGATGGCAGAGCAATGGCTCAGAAACATGTCAGCTATAACATTATCATGAAAGCCATTTGTATTTTGAGGATGTATGTATTAACTGGTTTTCAGTAATCTGCTGATTAAACAAAAAAAACTTTGTCGTTGGAGGACATTAATCTGATTTCTAATGTTATATTATCTGTCTAATTATCTTCTCTACACTAATTTAAATTATTAAAGGTAAACTTTCATTTCTCGTTTCATTATTAAGCTACTGCTGTTGTCTTTGTTGACATATTCTTCACTCGTGTACTGACAAAATGGGGATAACAGAATTTTTTGCTTAAAACTTAAAACAATTTTTTCAACCTATAATATAAAATCAAACATCTGCCTGTAGACCACAGTGTAATTTTGCAGTTTAGTTCAACTAAATATCTTACTGTTTGTACCTACTTTCACCTGAATCAGTACTTGAACCGGTAAGAACAGTCAGTTCTGCTTTTTCTAAAAATTAAAATTTATGTATTACCTTACTTCTCCTAAAGGCCCTTTACTTTTACACGCTCACTGGTACACTGATTGAATTTGTCATTTCTACAAGATCAAACAGAATGTACATTGTCGAGAAACATTTTTACTGTAGAAAACAGCAATGTGTAAATACCAATTAGAGACAGACCTGATTCAAACATATACAGTGGATTCAGAAAGTACTCAGGCACCTTACGTTTCTTCATATTTTATTGTGTTATAGATTTAATTTTAAATGGATAAATTGGCTGTTTTTGCCCTTCAATCCACACTCAATAATCCATAATGACAAAGAGAAAACATGTCTTCACCTTGTGGTGTTCCAAAGAGCAGCTCTCCAATTTGGTGTTTTTAGTCTGTCTCTGATGTTTTTTTTCCAAATTTAAAAGTTCAGTGACTGTAAACTGGTTTGTTTTAGTAAGTATATACTGTATATTTTGGATGGAATAATGTACTTTTAAGAAGTGATTCCTAATTTGCAGCTAATGCTTCCATGATAGGCTGTGGCGTCTTCAAAATCTGTAGTGGAAGTCATTTCTGTAGAGGTAGTTTCTAATATTTTGTGCAGAACAGCAACTGTTAGATCACAGAAACAATTATTATGGTTTTTTTTTAAATTACTCAAAGAAATAAGGCACAGAACTATGAAAAGAAAAAGACTGCTTTATAGCTGTAAGTTTATTATTATTACTTTGTCAATGTTTCACTTGTATCATTCTTTAAATGATCCATGTAACTTTTCCAGCTAGTCATATATAGAAGACAGAACAGCCAGTTTTGCATTATTCCAGAAATGTTTCTGTCATTGGTAGTTGATTTTGTACAATCCAACAATAAAACATCATCCGCTTAATGAAAATAATAAAAAAGTAGTAGAAAGAAGAAAAATCAATCCCGATTGGTGTGTTGCTGCCATGTAATTCTGTCAAACCAGATTCAGTTCTCTGCTTCATAAATGACTGGTCCTCATAACACATCTTGTAGAAAACCTTGAGATGTGGCAGCTTTGTTTCCTGGAATAGTGCAAGTTGTCAAATCTAAACAGAAAAAGATGTACAAAGTGCCAGAGGCCTCAGGGGAAAAGACAGAAAAGACAGGGCAGATTAAACTTCTTGTAGCCATTCTGTTTACACTCACTAATGAAGTTTTAATCTGGCTGCCAAGATTCTGCCAGCTGTTTGCATGGTGTTTACAACCAGACTTCAACATCATTACCTGAGCAAATGTTTACTCCGCCTTGGGCAGAAACTAGCACCTAGTCCCCATTAGGAATTTTCTTTTTTCATTATTAAAAATAATAATAATAAAGCACACTATGGGATTACTTTCAGAGCTAACCTCAGAAATGAGAGGAGGCTTTGCCGCTTTTGGCTTGAGGCCCAGGAATGAATTCATTTGAAGCTGTCAGGGCAACATTGTTGGATCAGTATATAGAGAGATATCATGCTGATAGTTTTCAGTAGGATTCGTAGGGAGATGTTGTGGGGGACCATTATTTATTTATGCACTACCATTTTCAGTTGTGTTCGGAAATACTAAGCAGACAACATTAACCGCAAGTTTTGATTAACATGAAAATATAGTACACATAAATATAGATCCTGCCAAGTGAGGCTCTCCAGAACATGATCATTGCCATTTATGAATGAATCTAGTCCTAATAAAATACAAAAAGTGATTAGTGCAACTCTCTGCCTATGGTAAAAGCCTCTTCTCCTCTCAGTGTATTTTTGAATGTAACCTGTCTCTTTATGATGGATTTCTCCAAATTCATGGCAGTAAAGTCAAATGAATTGAGATTCTCTGACTACATGTACTGGTGCAGAAGAATATTGGATTTTCTGGATTATCCTTTATAATTGTTATTGTTGCCTATTTTGTATGCTCCTCTGTCCATTATGACTAATAATTATTTGTTTTCTTTTATTTTTATGGTGCACAGTTTCATAGTAAGTGAAATCTAGAGAAAGCTAGATAAGCCAATTAGCCATGCTAGATAAAAAATGACTATTAGAAAACAACACTATAATTTAATATTTTCTATTCTGTTAATATTTAAAGATTACTACATGGGTAGTGTTCGTCTGTAGATACAGGAAATATACATTGCATGTATAGTTATGGTGTGTTCTTATATGGTTGAATGATGTTTTGGAACCAAGAACTTTTATTAGGAAATAAAGTGACTTTTAACCTTATTGAAGACAAAGGTGACCTATGCAGTGATGGAAGATGTTCCTTACTGCCCATGCCTAGAAAAATGCCTCGGACTCCCTGAAGTGGAGAATGGCAATTTTCATGGACCCTACTATGGCATTGTGCTTTTCTAAAAGGTTCCTTCAGTATTTTTATTTGGGAGAGTATATCAACATTAAAAAAAGAATATCTCTATTTTTAAGTGTTCTATTTCCATTGTAGGGACTAGGGAAGTATATATATATATATATATATATATATATATATATATATATATATATATATATATATATATATATAAATATATATATTATTATTCTGTCTATCCATTTTCCATCCCTGTTTTTTCAATTACCAGATTTTGAGGTGCAAGAATCTCACCCAACACCTCTAGGTGGAAGGTATTAACCAGTGCAGGGTGAGACACCAGTTCAACATCAGCAGTATAATTACAACACATATACACATTTGCTCATAAAGCCAATTCAAAACCTACAAGCAGCCTGTGTTCATTAGGAAATTGGAGGAAATCAAAGCACTCAGAGAAAGCTCAAATGAGCATAGGGAGAACATGCAAGCCACAGGCACAGTGAGCACACTGGAGAATAATCCAGATCTCATTAGTTGTAATGCAACAGTGCTAACCAAATGGGCTCTGCTCTATTATTAAGTTGTAGCAGGATTATCCTGATCTGTGTTTGTAATATTTTAGGTGTTACTTCTCTACTTTATTCTCAGAGGCTGATATGTTACATGTTGGCTCAGTTCTGACAGGAAGGTGGACAAGCTTATGACCTTAAAAAAATTTAATTTTTTTTATCTTTCTTGTTATTTGGATTTATCTTTATCCGACCCAGGGTCCCTACAGACATTTTCATGCATTACTTTGTTTCAATTTCCAGTACGTTTGGTTGTGTTTCACAGTACAAATTTTCAAAAGAACTAAATATATCAACATCCTATGGGTGTGTTGTGGAGTTGTTGCAATGGGCAGAAATGTTATTTTCCTCCCAATAGCATAAATTGTCACCAACAGTTTTGTTTGCCCACCATTGCCTTTTCCAAAATTATTTGATTTATTTACCAAACATGAGAAAAATGTATATTATTGAACAGCTGGAAGACTTCTTGAAAATTATGAGGTACTAAGCATGGTAGAGAAGGGTAAGTTTTAAATATGTGAGTGTTAAAAAAAGACTCCATGCCCAACTTGTGCTTATCACTTTTTATGTTGTAGGATTAGAATGATTGAATGGTGCACTACATTCTGTTTCTCGACTGGCTTGGTCTGATTGAGTAGTATTTGTGTGAATTGTTTTATGTGACTTGCGCCATATTTGCTCATATGTGCATATTTATTTTGCCTTGTTAACTGTTTTTAACCCTTGACTGATTAGATAGATAGATAGATATGGTATGAATGAGATTCTATAATTACCAACAGCAGAAGCTTAGCTTGACTACTACAGCATGCATTATTTCACCCAATATGCACAGTATTTTCTGTAGTTAGATCTGTGTCAGAACACTACAAAACCTCATGCAAACCACTACATGGTTCATGTGGTACTGCACAAAGATCATCCTTTCCAAAGGTTGTTTGTCTGGTTGGTTTAATCCGAGCCCGAGTGCGATTGGCATGTTCACATCTACCAAAACAAATCAGACTTTCACGGAAATCACAGCAAAGTTAAAAAAAAATGCACGAAATGAACTAGGTGTGAAAACACCTCATGCCACTTTTTATGATCGACTAACATAGATAACATACAGCACCTATGAGAGTACCTGTTTGACCAAAATTATCTATATATGTATATCAACCTCAGCAAACGAGAAAACTCCTTTAGAAACAACTTTCAATGCATATTATGGTCAAGAACTTGGTAATTATTACCCTTGTTCGTTTCGCCTCATTATTCGATGTGTTATTATTGTTATGTGTTCCTATTTATTTTAAACATTAGCATTGTGATGTTTTCCTGTCATGGTTTTGTTTTTCAGAAACTGTTGTTTTATGTTTAGTTTTCTATGGGCTTCCCACCAATTGTTGTTGATAGCCAAATAATTTATAGCAACATGATGCAGAAGTCACGTGACATTTGATGTCATGGCAGAACCCACAAGAAAGTGTCTACATTTTGAATTTTGAGATTTCTGGTTTCCACTTTTTGTGTAATTCCCTGACATTGAATTTGAGTCTGTGCTAATAAACACCAGCCTTTTTTTTACTTTCCTTTAAACTATTAAGAATTGTAATCATACATTACTGAATAGGATTAAGTGGGTGTAATAAATTTATGTTACATTATGGAAGAGTTTGATATTACAGATTAGTGACTACATTTATTTTGGTATCTGTCGTACTAAAAAATGTTTAATGTGTATAATAAGAAAGCTGTGCTGTATTTGTCCTGATCTTGATTGAATGTCCTAAGTATGTATGTAAACATAAGTGATGAGTGAACCCTGTTGAAATTTGTGTTGAAATAGGAGGAGTTCTTCACTCAAATGCATTGAAGTCAGTTGGGAAGGAGAAACTGAACTCATTTTCAGTGGATTATAATGGTGCAATGGTCTTTTAAGTGTCTGACAGCTAGGGAAGCATGTATGAATTACTGTATATTGGAGCAATTATTGTAGCCAAATAGTAACTCAAGTTGTGAGTCAGCTATGCTAACCACTGTGCCATTGTGCCTACTGTGATAGAGGGTCCATGGCTTTAGGAAGATTTTAAATAAGTAATCGTGGCCGACGACATGCAGGCTCCAATCGGGGCGTAGGTGTGTGTGATTGTGTTCTGCTCCAGGGATGAGGATGGGGCCTGGCTGATTCTGTGTGCACGTCCAAGTGCAAGTGTCAGTCAGGTGCCTCATTATTGCCATGGAAGGAGTGCTGTCTAATACCTGTGCCCCATTAGGAGAGGCAATATAAGAGGAGCCTGCACATTACAGAGCGGGGACAGAGAGAACAGTATCGAGTGGAGAGGCAAGATAAGCCAGCCAGCCAGTGTGAGAAAGGAAGTATCAGCACTCTAGGAATGGTTTGTCCCCACTGATTTTTGGTGGTAGAGTGGGTGTAATTGAGGTGGAGTCCTAGCCCAAGGATCTAAAGTATGACAAGAGAGATTGAAGGAGGATGGAAGGATAACCGATCCCAGAAGGTCTGGCTGGAGCTGCTAGAGGCAGCTAAGATGGGGATTAGGTGGTGAGGACCATGACTGCTGGTATCTCCGCTACTTGAGAGAGCAATGAGTGAGCCAGGGAGACAAAGAAGGAGATGTGCTGGGCTTGTCTTAAAGAGCATTAACACTAGAATTACCAGAGTCTACGAAAAAACTCGTAGATCCGGCCCACCTTAAAACCGTTCTCACCTCTCTTTTGTCTTCTAAATGTGCCAATTAAGACGTGCAGCAAGTAGCTGGCTATTTCATCCCCCACCGTCGCAGAACATTCACTAAGTTTTCCCAGCTCATGCCTTGTTTGATTATCTGGGAGTGACTGAACTGCTGGAGTTTTAGAATGGAAATAATAGATCGTTATTTGGAATACACGCATTTCATGCGTGTTCCGTTTCTACAGTAACAAGGGGGCTCTGCCCCCTGCTCGCTTTGCTCGCCTACCCCCGGCGTTTTGAACTCGTGCCCGCTGGGCAGCCGTAGTTTCAGATGCGCGTTGTAGGAGCTTGCGTTGTTTTGAACCCATGCTTGCCCTGCTTCTGCGGTTTGAGACGCGTGTTGTAGGCGTATATCTGTCAGTCGAGCTCGTTCGGTTTGAACCCGTGCCTGCTTTGCCTCCGCAGTTTCAGACGGTGGGTCGCGTTCGGCGTTTTGTACGATCCCAAGCAGCACATTATTCCTAACTTCACTCTGCAGTAGTGCCATGCACAATATGGCGGTGATGCCTGCGCTTTCACTACGCAGTAGTGCCACTCACAATATGGCGGCGACGCCTGCGCCTTCCGTATTATTCGGGTTTTACCATGCTGTGTAGGCGCCTTTGCCTTTCGTACTGTCCCGCGCCTTCCGATGCGCGATGTAGGCGCCTACACCTTCCGGGTCTGCCTCCGCTGTGTGGTGTGGACGTTTAACTGTCGTGTTTTCTGCTTTTATATTCTGTATCTCGCTGTGCATGTGTTTCGTGCCTAGGTTTTTTTGAAGCTGTTGCATTCCAGTTTTCATCATCTGTAACCTGCTCTCCATGTGTTTGGTCCTGTTCTTTAACCTCTTTATGACATTTTACTTTGTTTTCTACTCTGTCTTTTATTTCTGACCTCGCTTTATCCTGCTTTTGTTTCAGTGACACCTGGTCCGTGGTGATTATATTCTCTCTTTTTCAAGTACTAATTTCCATTTGTTTGCGATACTGTGATCTTTACTGTACTGTCAATAATGCATAACTGTAATGTGATCCACCTATGCTGTATAGTTTGGACGTGTGAGGATGACGTACGTTTAATACGGAGCGTCCGCCCGTGTCACTCTGGGGCCCCCCATTGTTAATACGGAGCTTCTTCCGTACTATCATGCGGTGCATTGTGGACCACTGCGGACTCCGTGGTGTTTCCCGTTTCACTTTGTAGCTCGGTCAGTCGAGCAGTTTCTTTTTGGAGCCATGCCTGCCTGGTTTGCGGCATGTCAGACGGTTCGTAGTCTCTTCCGTTTCGCTCTGGGGCGGGGGGGCTTTGTGTGGCACCTGCTCACATTTGTAGTCTCTCCCGTTTCACTCTGGGGAGGGGGGCTTTGTGTGGCGCCTGCGCACTATGTCTCCTGCATCCACGGGCAGGTCCCTGCGTCCATATCCAGTTTACCATTCTCGGTTAGTAATATGGATCTGTGTAAACACATTGCTAAAACAGAAACTTTTTCATATTTTAGTAATAAATGTTGCAAAATGTAGGCATACACTATAGAATGTGTGAAGCCTGAAGTCCAAACATCAAATAAACACTTTCAGAAAAGGTTCAAGGATGCTACAACACTTTCCGTGGCTTAACGCTAAGATTTACTGACTTGGAGCACAGTGCTGTGCTACAGAGATGCGAGTTCGATTCCCATCTTTGGAGAAAGTGTTTTTTTTTTCCTCAAACGGACATAAAATTTATAAATTGGTATGCACTGTAAATCGTTAAGTTTAAAATGTTGATCGCGGTTATTTCTGTTGATTAATTCATGCTTTTTACTTAGAGTCAGAACAGGAGCTTGTTCAGCTTATTCAGCTTCTGATCTGACTCAAACAGCGCCAGTATAACTTCACAGCCAACCTGACGCTGTTCGTTTTCAAATAATATTGCATTACTTCGATGATGTTTTCTGATTGATACTATTCGCATCATAAAATGATTTCTTCAAAACACCACATATATCTGTCTTTTTCTTTTTTTTAAAATGTGCATTGTAGCACGCAGCAATTGGCCACCTGCATGTTCCTGCGCACACTGAATAAGACAGCGCTATATGCAATCATCAGATTCAAATGTTAACAGTTAACAGTTATATAGCATGGAATGGAAATCAGCAGTTCTTAGCACTGCACCACGCAAGCTGTCATATCAACCACCTACTGTAACTTGCTTTCTTTTTTCTTCGGTTATAGTCTTGAATAAAAGTGCACTTGTTTTGTTATACTTTTACATCAACATATGTTCCTATGTTTGAGCTACATGGGCATGCTCAAAAAATACATGTGTAATGCCACGAAAAGTGCATGCAGACACTTCAGTTCGCAAGCATTGGTACGACAATGCAGTCACAAGTACACTGCAGAGCTTTAGCGCGTCTTTATGTGAAAACAGCAGTGTCAGATGGGGAGTGTCTGGTGATTGCATATAGCACTGAAGTTACTGCTCTTTACTATGCTTTCCTCTGCATGTCCTGGAATACAAAAGAAACAGCATACAGCAACACGTGGAGACTGGCAAGATTGGGGGAAAAAAAACACGTGGTCATATGTATCGTGATACACTGCAGAGCTATAGCGCGTCTTTATGTGAAGACAGCAGTGTCAGGGTTGGTGGTAGGGAAGGATCCTGAACGCGACAGAGAATGAAAAGTGAATTAAAAAAAAAACAAAGCTGACCTTTGCAAATATCATAAATTACACCAGCTGTTACAGACTGAAATCAAATATATCTTTTTAATTCTAAAATAGTAAAAATAAGAACACTTCACTTCTCAAAAGGGAGTCATGCACGATCGAACACGTGATCTTCTGATTGCAAGTCAGCCACTGATACTGTTGCGCCACGGTGGCAGTCATTGTTAACGAGTGTCAATGTCGCACACTAAGGTGGCTTTTTTTTGTACCTTTTGTGAAAATGTTTCTTTGATATTTGGACTTCAGGCTTCATACATTATTTAATTTATGCCTACATTTTGTCATTTGTTACTAGAATATAAAAAACTTTTCTGTTTTAAAAATGTGTTTACAGTAATCCCTCACTTATCGCGGGAGATAGGTTCCAAGGCCGACCACGATAGCTGAATTTCCGCGAAGTAGGGACACTATATTTATTTAATTATTTAACGTGTATTTGGACGTTTTTAAACCCTCCCTGTATTGTTTACAACCCACCATTTACTCTATAAAAAACAGGGACAACTGCTAAGCAATATGAAATCGGTAGATAAGTTTACACTTACTGTATAGCGAAGTACACGTAGCAGCTTGTAGGCGGTCATGACGTCGTCGACCTTGTTGCAAAGATTCCTAAAGCAGATTCCATCCAGACTACGGCCTTATTACGTCCACTTGCAACTTGTTTTGCACCCTGGTTAAAGGACACTGCGACCGTAGACCTTATATGCTTTTCCTCCTTTTTAAATAAAGAGAATCGATGTCCTGCAGCGGTGTAGCTGTTCCCTTCCTTCAACATATCCAAAACTTTTACCTTTTCTGCAATCATTTGCATCTTCTGTTGGTGCTTGGACACGGCCCCTGAAGCATTAGCACGTTAATGATGAATGAGTGAGATGAGACTTCCTGGTTAATGCAACACTCCGTCGCTGAGCCAATCAGCAGCACACAGGAACTTAACTGCGTGCTCTGATTGGGTAGCTTCTCAGCCATCCGCCAATAGCATCTCTTGTATGAAATCAACTGGGCAAACCAACTGAGGAAGCAAGTAAACAGACCCATTGTCCGCAGAAACCCGCGAAGCAGCGAAAAATCCGCGTTATGTATTTAGATATGCTTACATATAAAATCCGCGAAGTTGTGAATCCGCGAAAAGTGAACCGCGAAGTAGCGAGGGATTACTGTATACAGAAATGCAACACACATGAAATGCGTGTGTTCCAAATAACGATGTATTATTTCCACTCTAAAACTCCACTTCATTCCCAGATAATCAATCAAGGCATGAGCTGGGAGAAGTTCGTGTACGTTCTAAGTCGGTGGAGGGATGGAATAGCCGGCTGCTTGCAGCATGTCTTTATCAGTACATTTAGATGATAAAAGACGCTGGCGGAGAGGTGAGAACGGTTTTAAAAAGCGATTTAAGGTGGGCCGGATCTACAAGTTTTTTTCGTAGGCTCTGGTAATTCTAGTGTTAAGGACCCAATGACTGTGTTGGTTTTCAATTCTGGATTTTGCCCCATGGACCGTCACTGTTTTTAATGAATTATTTATTTGTTTGTGAAGATTGCACTTCACTATTTGAACACTGTTTTTGATTGTTTTAATAAAAGTACATAAGCATAAGTACATAAGCATTGTTACACCTACCCCTTGGTACCTCTTGTTATTTTATCTATGGTGTGGGGCTCTAGAGGCTTCAGGATGGAACATATAGCATGGAACAACCCACACCGTCACAACTTCCTGTGGTAAAACTGCTCTAACTGCAAACATATTCGATTTATAAATAAAGAATCCTACTTCGCGGAAATTCATTTATCGCGGTAGAGTCTGGAACGGATTAACCGTGATAAACGAGGGTTTACTGTACAAGTGAAACAGTTCATATTTAATCCACGATAGAAGAAGAATTTTATCTAGTACAGCAGCTGATCCTGCTACCATTCACTACTAGGATCAGTGTTTTATATATATATATATATATATATATATATATACACTCAGGGGGTGCTGTCTCATTCAACATCCGCAGCTACAGCTTTATGATGACAACTTGGCTTCAAAAAGCATCATGGGGCAGTGGGAAAAAATGTTTGTCTTAGCCTGCTGCACAGCAAATTGTCAGGAAAATATTCAACAAACAAGGTCACTGGTGAACCCAGCAAATTTATTGAGAAAAACGCTTTGGTGAATTTCACCGATCAACACTATTGAGGATTCTTAGCATCCTTGAACTGTGCTATGAAAACTAGTCAAGGAAGAGTGTTCAAAGTTAATTTCTATCAGTTTAGGTGCTAAATAGTATACCAGGAAATGGAGATACTGAAAAGAGCTGGATGATCTGTAATCTTTAAACATGTTGGGGTCAGAAAGCAATAAGAAGGAAGCAAAAGGTCCTCAAACTAGATTGGTTTCTTATTGCATAACTATCAGTAATGCTCTTTGTAGTTTTCCTTTTGTAGAGTTTATGCAATGTTCTGTTAATACAATACTGCCTGCTGCCAATTTATACAGAGTGACGGCGTAACGCAACAACATTTGCTTATATGGCTAATACTAGACACACTTGTTATAATCAATATAGTTTAATTACCGTTAAAAACGCGACAGAATAGAAGTAATCACGGTGAAAATCCATCAAGATGGTGCCATTGTAAGGATAAAAGAAACAATACTAAAAAATGTTCCAAAACTTCCAAAACAAAAAACAAAAAAAAGTTATTCATTTGGGTGCCAAAATCTGCCATGTTTGTCAGAGAAACTACTCAGTCTGCTACATTATTTTACCATGTGTTGTGTATGACTTGAGACCTTGTAATTCATAAAGTAGCCAATACTTTTTTATTCATAACTTTTCCTATCAAGCACACAAGTAGGAATATCCATTCATTTTTGAAAAGTAGTGAAATATAAAAGAACATTTTTTTATATACCTCCAAATTTGAAAGAAATACATAAACACATTATGCACATTTATTATATAATTAAGAAATTATCAAATGACAGTGAATATGATGTTTCATCTGCGTTGGGCTGGCGCCCTGCTCGGGGTTTGTTTACTGCCTTGCACCCTGTGTTGGCTGGGATTGGCTCCAGCAGACCCCCATGACCCTGTAGTTAGGATATAGCGGGTTGGATAATGGATAGATGGATGATATTTCATGAAACAAAATTAAATATATAATGTATATATTACACTTTACAATAATTTTCATTACATCCATTGGTAAACTTTTACAAACCTTGACTATGAATAATTTCAGCTTTAGATTAGGTATTGTGGAAACATCTACAAATGTTGAATACATGATTTCCAAAGATGGAAAGAAGTATTATGTAATATTTGTTGATGACTTAATAATTAAATTCTTTATAAAGTGTTTCATATATTAACATTTAATGACGTTTATAATTGTTTTACATGAATTATTAATCTATTAATCATTACATAGTGTTAGTCAATGACCTATAAGTGAATGTTTTTATGAA
Source organism: Erpetoichthys calabaricus (assembly GCF_900747795.2). Taxonomy (NCBI): domain Eukaryota; kingdom Metazoa; phylum Chordata; class Cladistia; order Polypteriformes; family Polypteridae; genus Erpetoichthys; species Erpetoichthys calabaricus. Next base: position 134,612,654 of record NC_041394.2, read on the forward strand.
ATGTTACTAATATTTCAGCCAGAATTATATCTGCTGAATTGCCTGGATGTTAAAAAAAATCCACACATTCTAAGAAAACAAATCACTCTGAACAGAGATATGTGCAAAATGGTTTTCTTCATTGAAGCACCATTGCTCTTTGAGTGTCTGAGTCAGGATTTTATGAAAGGATTACTTGTTCTGGGATGGAGACGGGGGAAATGGATGAGTCGGCTTTGGCAAGGGAGTGGGTTTTCAGCTCTGGGTGACATTGTATGACAAGAAAGATTGAGTGGAAATAATTCACTTAGTTCAAACGGAGAATAATATGTTGTGCTCTCAGCTTTGAAATATCTTTCTTTCTGAAGTTGTTTTACAGCTTAGTTTCTGGATCGCAAGGCAGCAGAATCAAAAATACAGCAAAAATAGAAAATGAGAATAAAATAAAAAGGAGGACAAAGGGTGCTTTTAAAACTAACAAGTGCAAACATATATGCATATGATACAATTGTTGTCTTATAAATGTAATGATTCTGGTATGACTCATGGACATGTCAATGTCGGTCTATAGTATGAACATTCTTTGTGTGTTCAGTGGGTTCTTTGGTTTCTTCTCACATCCCAATGATGTGCATTTAATTTAATTATAGCATGAAAATTTGCCTGAAATGAATAAATGTGTCTTTAGTAGTGTGCTTTCCGATGATAGATTTAGGAGCTATCTATAGTGAATTACTACCTTGGATTGAATGCTGTTGGAAAGTAATTTGATTCCCTTCACTCTACAATTGACAGAATTGGTTCATAAAATTCAGACAATAACTAAAATATTTGTGAGAATGTATTGCAAGTAAGTTTTTGGCAGTTCTCTTTCCTATACTGTAAAAGACCCACTCAGGTTCCTCCACTAAATTCATTGGCTATACTGTAATCTCTTGAGGGCATTACTGCATTCATCTGAGTTCACTTTCATTTTCCTGGATTAATTTCAGAACTTTCCTATCCTTGCTGGAATTTGCAGGAGTTTCAATCATAAGAATCATGATTTTCCAATTCTTCAGTGTCCAGTGTTTATGTCTCTTATTCCACTGCTACTGTGCATCCCGGTTTACTCATGTCAGGAATGGAACTCAGGTCTTCAGCTGCAACACAGCATTCAAAACAAAACATAACTAGTTGTTTGATCTGATAATATATGATTTTTAGGTCAGCATTTGTACTCTGCTGCTGTTTGCTCCTTTTATCAAAAATCTGTTTCCAAACAGTGGCATATTAAAGTTTCTGAGTGGCGGCCTGTTCTGAAACATTTGTGACACTACTAGGATTCTGCTTCTGATTTGATCATGTCAGCATGTCTGGTACCAATTGCTGCAATGTAACCCAATGAAATCCCACTGATTTTCTGTCTGAATACCAAACACACATGATCTGATAGTTTCTTACAACCTGCTTTAAATAGTCACCGACTGAGCACTGAATTAGTTACAGTATGTCTGCGCTACTTAAGGATGTTGAGGACCCACATTAGCAGTGTTATCTAAACTGCTTTCAGTGTTGGCATTTTACATTTTATTTTTCTTGGCTCTCTTCATGTGCTTGTACTGGCTGTCTTGCTTGTTTGCAAGAGAAGCTTTCAATTTCATATTTTACATTAAATGTCATAACTACAATAGGCAGTGGCTGCTGGCAGCTGTGTCTGACATTGCACCCAATTTGACAGGTACAAATATTAAAGCTGAACAACCTTTACTCTGAATCTTTACCTTATCATAGGTATTTGGGACTCTGACCGTATTGCAGCCATTACCAAGTAAAGTGATAGCATGCAGTCTCTCTCTCTAACAGAAAAGGAACAATGGATGTGATGTATTCTGGAGTTCTGGTTGCAGAGCATTCTCTTTCAAGATGCTATGTGAAGTGGAAGGCTTGTATGACATTTTAAGAACCAGCTGTCTCAGTGGAACACCAGTCAGCCCTTCCTGCATAGATGAACATCCTGTATATCTATGTTGAGCCTTCTGAACAGAAGTCCCTTCAGGCAAAGACACATGTCTAAGTGAAATAAAAATGAATCAATAGTCTGACAAGAAGTTATTGCTGCGCTGTTACTCTACTTTTAAAATGTTCTTAATTAAAAGATAAATACATTTGAGAAAACTTCCAAACAGTTCTCCCCAACAAACATCAAAATCATAATTGCTAAGCTTTAACAACATATTGAGTTCTATTATTTTGTCAGTTCCTGTCTAGGTTTCTAATTTTTTTTCTTATTAAGCACAATTATGTTTATGAGCCCAGTATGATATGGAATAATTATAAGTATATTATGGAAAATAAAACTGCAATATAGGTAACTTGAAACATGAAGTTCATGTCATATATACACAAATACACATACATATATACAGATATATGTATATACAGAAGCTGTGTTCTAAATTATTATACGCTTGCTATTTTTGTTTGTTTTTCCTAAACAGCCAATATGACTAAAGATTTTTTATTTATAGTACAATTATATTATAATGTGGATGTTATTATAAGCAAACATACTAATAACGACAACAGATGTTTTCAATATTTTTAAAAGAATTTTTAAAAGAACACCAAATACAATGTTCCAAATTATTATGGAAAATGCATCATGAAAACAATAGATCATAATGAACTAACTGAATTATGTTGTATTTGTTGCACAATCACATCATTTTTTCAAAAAAATACATAAATAAAATAAATTTATTTACAGATCAGGTTACATATTTATATATAAACCCATCTATGAAATTACTATAATCATTCTTTCATCCATCGAACTTATAAGTTCATGTATAGTTTATGCCTGTACTTCATTTGAGGATACCAGCATTGCCTCCCAAAGTTGCTTTTCCGAGGTATACATGCTGCCCACTCTCATAGATTTTCAATAGGATTGAGTTTAGGAGATGGTGGATGCAAGATGATTTTATCTTTCTTAAGCCCATAGCAACCAAGGAATGGTGTAATGTGCAGATTGGGATGGTGTGTTGTCCCCCTTGAAAATCATTTTATTCCAGAAGACACAATTCTTCTGTTTATACCATTCAGGACATGGTCAGTGAGAACCTTCACATATTTTGTGGAGGCCATTTTGACATGCTCAGGGGACCTGCCACCTCACTTCACATGGCTCAAATTATCAAATTATCACACCCATATCATCCCCCCACATCCTTGCTGACATCACAGTCTTGTTGAAACAGGATGCCCATTCAGAATATAGAACATACATCAAGAACTAAATCTATCTGGACCATTCAGTTTAACATGGCATTTATCTTTGAATAAAACTGTTTGAAAAGGAATCATCATGCATTTCTTAACTTACTCCAAACGTTTCACTTTGTGAGCTTGGCTTAAGGGTTGGCCAAAATTCAGTTTTGTTCACAACTGCAAGCCTCTGGAGCATCCTGCATTGAGAGGTTGTTGGGACTCCAGAGGCACCAGCAGCTTTAAGTACTTGTTTGCTACCCAACATTATTTTTTTATAGCTGCTTGTTTTATGGCATGGATTTGTTTGACACAATCTTCTTAATACGCCTTTCTCTGACCAAATTTGTCTATACTCTTAATCACTCAGCAATCTTTTTGCAGTTTAATTCTGTTTTCATGAAATGCTAATACATTGAAATATTTCAGGGTTTTCATCTTCACAAATATATTTCTTCCTGTCATATTGTGTGAGAACTGTGACTTGTGTAATGTATTGGAACAACCTCTTTACATTGGTTCCCTTTTAATAAAGATCACCTGGCAAACTAACTAACAAATGTCTCTTAGCTTGATACTAGCTTGATACTTGATATCTAAAAAGATATGAGAAGTCAAATAAGTAAACACCTTTGTTGATAAACTAAAAACTGAATGTTTATTTTACTGAAATCATACAGATATGTCACACATATAACAATTGGGAACACTGTATAAAAATATATTAAATACAGTAATCCCTCGCTACTTCGCGGTTCACTTTTCGCGGATTCACGACTTCGCGGGTTTTTAAATACAAGTGATTGCCCGCCTATCGCGGAAGTTATGTTCCAGACCCATCAGCAAAAGGAGAAAATCCGCGATATAGAAAGACCATATAAATAAACATTTTTATAGTTTAAGCCTTAAAATACCCATCCCACATGCTTTAAACACATGTAAACTTATAAAACACACTTTGTTAACACATATGATATGTGGATGTCGGGCTAACGATATGAGTAACATCTCACTATTATAAAACATTTTAACTTCACGCAAGACAAGACAGTGAGACAGGAAAATTGGTGATGTACAGGCTTAAAATTATTGACACGCAGAGCGACAAGCAGCACAAAGCCAGCACAAAGTCCACTTCTCCTTAGCGTTCATTCAGCTCCCCACCCCCTTGACAATGTGAAGTGGCAGGAGCGTACTGCGCTTCCGGGGAGGGGGGGTTTGAGCGAAGGTGCGTTCTGCTCTCACACACCCACACACACACACACACACACACACACACACACACTCCTCCTTCCGAACGCGCAGAGCGACAAGCAGGCATTTTGGCAGAAGCAGCACAAAGTCCATTTCTGCTCAGAGTGAGTTCAGCTGCCCCCCTTCACAAAGCGAGTGCAGACACATTGACGTCTGATCGCTGCGTGCAGTGTGCAGTGTTGGTCTGAGGTGTTTAAGAATGTAGAAAGTGTTTAAGAGCATAGGAAGTGTTTATAAGAGCGTGGGAAAGGTTAACAAGAGAGTGAGAAAGGTTTATAAGAGTGTGGGAAGGGTTTATAAAGCCTTAAAATATGTATAAATAATAAAATAAATATAGGTTGCTACTTCGCGGATTTTCACCTATCGCGGGGGGCTCTGGAACGTAACCCCCGCGATAGGTGAGGGATTACTGTATATGTATACACATAAATGCATGCTATATAATACATATACTACATGTACACAGTAAATTCAGAAAGTATTCCGACCCCTTCCCTTTCTGTAAAGTCTATTGTGTTGTAGAATTGGATACATTTGTAATTTTTGCCCATAAATCTACACTCAAAAATCCATAATTACAAACTTAAAACATGTTTTCAGAAAGGTAGTAGCCTCCTTATCATAACATTTTTTCTCGAAAAAACATGTAAAAAGTATTGTATTTTTTGTCTTGAGATATTACATATTTATTAAATCTGATCTTTCTACCGTAAAACGTCCAAAACACTAAAAGCAAAAAGTCAGAAGTGTAGAAAGTATAATAATGATACAAATAATAATAATTAATAATAATAAAAATAATGCTAATACCATATATACTGTAAAAATGTCTCATTTGTGTGGTATATTTTGAAGCACGGTGAAATGCACAATCCAACATCACAGTTGGGACAATAATAGAGTGGTTTCTTGCGGATTTTCTTTCCAGACTGATCAGCTCTTGAACAGCATACTGCACATGTGCGATTAACACAAGAGTCACTCTCAGATTCATAGGAATCAGTTTTGGTTTTACTGTCCAGTTCAATTTAACTGCCTGAAGACAGATTCACTTTCTCATCACTGCTCGTATCACTGTCAAGAACGTTCAACACCTCGGCTGCTGGAAAACATTTCTTACAAGATGCCATTGTGAGGTTTGGAGAAGATGTGTCTGGATTGTTGTCTGGGTAACATTCAGGCCTGTTGTTTAAGCAAGAAATGCCTATGTCATTTATCGAGCAGAGCTCAGCGCTAACGCTGTTGGCACTTTTATAGCCCAAGTAATCCTCGGGGCTTATGCAAGACACGTCTATACAGTTGCTGAGTGATGCTCGCGACTAATGCTTTTATCACTGTTTTTACAGCCCGAGTGATGATCTGATCTAACACTAAGGAGGTTAAAAATCAAAAAATGAAACCAGTCATTCATATAAGTATTCAAACCCTTTGCTGTGGCACTCCAAATTGTTATCAGGTGCATCCTGTTTGCTTTAATTATTATTGAGATGTTTCTAGAACTTGATTAAGTCCACCAGTGGCAAACTGAATTGATGGGGCATAGTTTAGAAATACACACACCCCAGTCTGTATAAGGTCCCACAATTCACACTGCATGACAGGACAAAACAAAACATGAACTTCAAAGTAAAAAAAAATTAAAATAATACCAAAATTCCAAAAAAAGAATCCTCTTAAAAATTAATAAAGTTAATGAATGCTAAAGACAACCAAAACAGTGAATCTAATAATAGCCAAAACCATTTCACAATAACCATGAACAATTAACAAAAATATCAAAACAGAAAAATCCAAATGAAAATGGGCAAAAGTCCTAAAGATTAACTAAAACTAGAAAAAGCAAGCTGAGCATCACAAACAAAGGTTAGCTGATACCCCAGCAATTGCTTGAGATAGGCTTTGCTCTATAATAGGGCCTTGGGTTGGTCCTGCACCTGTGCTCAAAATATACACTAGTAGAAATATAAACAGAATGTACAAAATTAACAAAATAATTTAAAAAAACAATGAATGCAAAATAAAATATGAAACTGAACTTTACAAAAACATTAAAACATCACAAAATAATCAACACAATATAACAACGCAAACAGAGATAAAGAAAACCCACACCAGAGAAGGAGATCTGACAAGACCAGGGGGGTATTTTTCGTACATCGCTTAAATCATCCGAGATCAGGTGCCTCATCTTGGATAAGTTAATGGCGGTGACACTCATCCGGGATAGGTCGGTTTTTCAAACGCAGCCGTGTATTAGATTAGTCTAGCTGGATCTAATCATACGAGATGAATGCGTGCACCCGCGCTGAATGAAAAGCCCATATATATTGAGTCTAGAAAACATGATCAGCAAGTCTTTGATAGGCTGTAACAAAATGACAAAAGAACGGGCGCATTTTTTTTTTTCACACACGTGGCGCAAGACCTTTTATTCGAAGAACATGAAGAATTTCAAGATTTAATATGCACAACGGGTAACACTGCAAAAGCAGCCCAGACCAGAAAAGACAGCTGGCAAAAAGTGGACGACAAATTAAACGCTAAGTACTGTAGTGTGCATTGTATTTACTGAATGCAGTGTTTCATTTCCTATGTGTCAGATTAATTATTATTTAATATGTCATAATTCCAGATCAAACGTGAGCACAAGGAGAACATGGGAACAGGTTAAAGTGAAGTACAAGAATATACTTCAAACTGGTAAAAATTGGTATATACTGTAACTATTTAAAGAATTGTTGACATAAATAATCATATATAATATAAAAAGCTAATAAGAAGGCAGACAAGCAAACAACAGGTGGAGGTCCACGCAGTCCAGACCTAACCCCTGCAGAAGAGTTGGCTCTCCAGCAAAATGCCCATCGCCCTGTTTCTGAGGGCATTCCAGGGGGAAGCTCCTCCTCAGAACCAGTGGCAGGATGCAGTGGTCACTTCATTTCAGGTAAAGGATGGTCATTGCATATATTTGTCCTCCATGTGTGCCATAGGTATGTTCCATATAGTCCTCTTTTTTGTTGGGTCAGTTGCAGGGAATGTCATATCCCTTGAACCTGTGTCTGACCAACAAGATATTGACGAAGGTCAAATATTTGATGAAGACACTGTGTCTGATTATTCTTCAGGAGGAGAGGTACATTTTCCAAATAATGTTTGATCAAACTCCACTCTGATCAGTCACATGTTCCCCAATCACATTTGGAAATCCTGGTAATGAGAATGTTAGGCTGATTGAGATTCTTCATGGAACTGTGGGTGTTTTAGCCTGTGTATTACCTACCTGCAATGGCATGAAACGCCTCTTTTATTGTCTGCACACGCAGGTGTCCAGGAAACACTATGAAAACCCGAAGGAAATATTTCACAGCCAAACAGACTTTACGAATTGCCTGGCAAATTGCACTTTTAGTTAGATTTTCCGCATCGCCTACAGTATATAAAAAAAGTGCCGCTTGCAAAAAACCTCAAAGCAGTGCATACTGTCTGTGTGGTTGTGAGAGCCCGACTTCGCCGAGTTTGACTTCGAATATAAGGTGCTAATAAATCTTTGAGGTACAATATTCCCCCTCGGCTAAAGCGATATCTTTCGAAAAGAATTTCCTCCAGGAACAATAAAGGATCTTGCTGATCGCGCAAAACCCTCTCTATATGAAATTCTCTTCGTATAATTTGCGCACCAATATCAATTGGTCGCTCATTCATGAACGGCGAAGCCATGATTGGATTGACTTCTACGCACCATCACTGATTATGTGTGTAAACTAATCCTTGTTTACGTAGAACAAACCTGCTCCGAGCAGGTTTGAGGATTATGATGTGTTGCTATGACAACACTTCCAGCAAGAGTTTCGAAAAACCGACAGATCCAGGATCAGGCCAAATCGTCAACAATTACATCCGGCTAAAGGACTAATCCACGTACAAAAAATACCCCCATAACTATATTTACAGTATATGTGTGTGTGCGCGTATTGACATGATAGAGCTGCACACAGAATGCCAGACCACGTCTCTTCCTTACTTTATTCTTTAAAATTCAGCACAAAGGTGACAGAGGAATTGTGGGAAAACATTCAACTCAGCTTGTGACAGTAAATATAGTGGCATCTCCTCAGATGGGTAAATATCCTCACTCAAACAGGCATGCTTCAATACATTTCAGTAATTCTTCATCCAAGGTAGACTCTTAGGGAGTGGGTCAACAGAGTAATGTACAGCTTCCTGAGGGGGTCCTGAGGAAGAAATCAGGTTTAAGGTTTTACTTACTATAATAACACAGAGGTGCCAGAAAATTTGTATGCAGCTGATCCATCGCGTATTGCATTTTTAAAGTGTGTTTCTTTCTCAAGAAGTTCTGCTGAAGCTGCCTTGTCAGAAGCATTTTGCCTAGCGGTGAGCTTTTGTGTGTTGTCCTGTAGGTTTTACCAGAGTAAACCAGGCAAGGATTTTCACCCTCAAGATCACTATAGAAACAAAGTACCTATAAAAAGTATTCACCCCCTTGGAAATGTTCACATTTTATTGTTATACAATATTGAATCACAGAAGATTTTACCTGGCTTTTTTGACACTTTCAACAGAAAAAGACTCTTTAATATCAAGGTGAAAACATATCTCTGTAAAGTGGTCTAAATTAATTACAAATATAATACACAAAATTGATCTTGTAATTATTCATATACACCAAGTCAGTGTTTAGTAGATCCACCTTTGTTAGTTTTTCCAGACTTTTGTGGGAAGGTCTTTATCAGCTTTGCACATCCGGACACTACAATTTCCCCCCATTCGTATTTGCAAAATTGCTCAGAGAGATCATGAGTGAGCAGTCTTTTTCAATTGCAATCACAATTTCTCAATTGGATTGAAATCTGGACTTTGACACCACTCCACACTCCACTACTCCAGGATATTAACATTATTATCTTTAAACCATTCCTGTGTTGTTTTGGCTTTATGCTTGAGGTTGTTGTTTTGCTGAAAAACAAATCCTTTCCCATGGTGCATATTCTTGCAGACTGCATTAGGTTTTCCTCCAGGATTGTATCTTGCTGCATTCAATTTACCCACAAAGGTCTTATATGGCCTACTACAGAGAAACATCCCCACAGCATAATGCAGTCACCATCATGCTTCATTGTGGTGATAGACTGCTTTTGCCAATGTGTAGTATTTAACACTAGAATTCCCACATGAAAATATAACGATCTCATTAACTGACAGTGCATACCAATTTATAAATTTTATGTCCGTTTGAGGTTAAAAAGAAAAAAAGAAGTAACGCTTTATCCCCAGCGGGGAATTGAACTCATGTCTGTGAGGCACAGCAAAGCTACTGCACGGCAAATCTTAGCACGCTACGCCACGGAAACTGTTGTATATTTCTTGAAGCTTCTGTGAAAGTGTTTATTTGATCTTTGGAACTCGGGCTTTACACATTCTTTAGTTTATGCCTACATTTTGTAACATTTATTACTAAAATATGAAAAAGTTTCTGTTTTAACGATGTGTTTACACAGATTACTGTAGAAACAGTACACACATGAAATGCGCGTGTTCCAAATAACGATCTATTATTTCCACTCTAAAACTCCACTTCACTCCCAGATAATCAATCAAGGCATGAGCTGGGAAAAGTTCGTGCACGTTCTAAGTCGGAGGGGGGATGGAATAGCCGGCTGCTGGCAGCTTGTCTTTATCAGCACATTTAGAGGACAAAAGACGCTGGCGGAGAGGAGTGAACGGATTTAAGAAGCGATTTAAGGTGGGCCGGATCTACAAGTTTTTTCGTAGGCTCTGGTAATTCTAGTGTTAATTCATGACAAATATGGCATTTAGGTTGCTGGTCAAAAAACGCACTTTTGGTTTCACCAGACCATAGAAGGTTCTTTCAGTGGACTTCAGAATCTGGGCATTCTGACCAGCTTAAGCTGAAATGCCATGTTTTATTTATTGTTATTATTTTCAGCAAGTTTGTCTTTGCCACTTACCCATAAAGCTGTGACTGGGGAAGCAGTCAAGCAAGTCGTATGCACAACCTTTCCAGTTCCATCCACTGTAGCTATTAACTCCTATCATAAGTCTTTTGGTGGGCTCCCTCAACAGTCTTCTTCTTGCACAATAACTTAGCGTTAGTAGATGACTTGTTCTAAATAGATTCACAGTACTTTTTCTATTTATTAATGATTGATTTAACTGGACATCAAGGAATATTCAGTGGCATGGACAGAAGAAGATATCCATTCCCTGACCTGTGCATTTAATTCGCTTTTTCACAGAGTTACTTGGAGTGTTCTTTTGTCTTCATTTTGTAAGTTATGCCACAACGCTGGCTCTCCATAAGCTGGACTTTCCAGATTAGGGGCATTTACACCACAAGCAATTAAAACCCAAGACAGGCGATCTCCATTTAACTAATGGTGTGACTTCTAAAACCAATTGGCTGCACCGGTGATAATTTACATTAGGCATGACAAAATAAAGGGGCCAAATACTTATACAGCTATTTAGTATTATTTATTTATTTGTTTGTTTATTTGTTTGTATACTCTTATTTACTTACTGTATTTATTTATACATCACTGCAAATGTGGCACAAGAATTTCACCATGCTCTTGCAGTGTAGGTGACAATAGAGATCTCTAATCTAATCTAATTTCTAATCGTAAAGCTATTTGTTTCAAGATAAATGAGTACTCTAAATAGCCAGTAAAAAGCCAGCCTCTTTTGTGTTGCATATTTATCTGTCTCGTCTGTTTTGCTTCCTGTCTTATATGTCAATATATATACAGTTATCATGTTTCTATAATCGTATTTATCAAGGAATTGTATTGTACTATTTCTTAAAATAAGTTATCTTTAGTTACCTTTATATACAGTAAGTACAACAGCCATTCTGCCTTCTACAGAGAAAGGTATGATTAATAAAGTGGGGAGCTTTACCAAATCATTTAATGAATTAGCAGCATTGCTGGAGCCAAAACTGATCATTCATTAACCGAGTGTTAAAATTCTCTTAATTTCTTACAATAGACACCTAAAAGTGGGGTTCATAAAACAGTACACTCTATACAACTACTTATCAACTTCAATACCTACCTTGTTCATAAGAATGGCTTTACATTTAATAATCTTTTAATTAAGTTCAACTAAATTAATTCTTACTAAGCAAAAAGAAAGCAAAGACAGTCAAAAATTACTGTATGTAGGTCATGTTCAATTTCCTTTTTCAACCTTCTCATGCAGATTATAGTTTTCATTCATACAGTATGTACTTGCCAACTCACTAACTACTGATAGATATTAAAGTTACTCTTGACATGCCTTGTAATTAGTAGGGTGATCTCTTTATAAATTGTTTGTTGGCAATACCCTCAGTTCTTGTAATGTAGAAGTGTTTAGGGTACTGACTGTCGTTCGGCAATCCCAAATAAAAATGGTATAGCTTTAATACATTTTTGCATGATAGTATCATATTTACCACTGGATGCTAAAAACACTGTATATTTCCCCTAATGTACTTTGTCTTACAGTATATACTTGGCAAATTTTCAGTTTTTTATTCTTGTTTTATGCAACCAGCAATTTGTAAAGTAAATACTCAGTCATCATGTTACAAGCATAGTGAAAAATGCATGTAATTTTAAGGGATCCACTTTTTCAAGAGTGACATCTTCACTGATGAATGCCTCTGCTAAATAATAAATTAAATTATTCTGATACTCTTCATTCTTTTCCCTCAGCTATGCAGAGAACATTTGACACCTATTTTTCTTTTATGCATTTGTGATTATAAGTGTCCATTATAATCTGTATGTGATGTAAAGAAAAGATAAATTGCATTTCACCTTGGTGCCGAAACTCTGTCAGCATGTGCTATTTACATATTGTTTTAAACAGTGTCAATGGACGTGTTTCTTGACATTTTGACAGAGTTCTGCTTTTGTTATGTGTGTTTAGAATGCTCTGTAATAAATGTATTTGTTCTGAACATGTGCCTGTAGGGAAAAATGTGAAGGAAATAACTGACAGTCTAATAATGATCATAAAGATCCACAAGAAATCTGAGCTCTCTTTATGGTCAATGTTCAACTTTACTGGGCAGCTTTCACACTTACAGGTCACTAATGTTGCCTTCAGCCTACGTACAGTACATCAATTCATTTACCTACTTGTTTTATTTGCACTATGCTGGAGATGAGTCTTATGTAGGTCAGCTGTTTAGTGACTCACATATGTCTGATTAGAGTTTACAGCAGTATATGCAGTGATTTAATGCCTTAAAGATTATTATACTTTTGTACAAATTATTTTTTTTTTCTTCCACCTTTATTCACCTTTTATTTACTGATTCATTGTGAAGGTTTTTACTTCAATTTCCAATTTCAGCTATGGCAATCATATTACTTAGAGGCATTTTCAAACATAAAAACTCAATCTTGAACAGAGACACCTCTTTAAATGTAGGGACACGCTATAAAATCTGGCAACGCACACTGTTTTTCACCTACACTTCTAAAAGAACATTCACAAACATGGACAGGATTTCAACAACAAAGTGCTTTACCACATTTCCACTTGCTTGCTTAAGAATAATTAAAATTGATAATTATTTGACAACAAATGTAAAAATTTCAAACATCCCTTTGTTTTAAAATAGTAATGAATTAAACCTTATTACTTGTCAACAATATTCAATAGAGAATGCAAGCTGTGGTATCTTCATCTGTAACTGAGGCAAGCCCTGAAAAAAAACCATTTGATCAGTCTGGATAGCAGAAAGAAAACAATTTTGCTGCTTGCCAGGAGGTGCGTGCCCCATGCATGTATGATTAGCCACATGGCCATAAAAAACAAACTTTCAAAGAGTCTGGCACCAACACAGTAGACTCTATGATGCAATAATAATAGAAAAAGATTCATTACTTTATACAAGACGTTTCAATCTTTTTGTTAGAAGATAAACTGCAAAGCGTCAACACAAACAGTTTGGATAGCCTTCAGCGTGACTTCAAAAAATAGAACGAGCCACTTTGAATTTTCTGCCTTTTTAAAGACCTGTGTATTTTTTCTGACATTTGACTATAACTTCGGCATTTCCACTTTCTTTTTACAAAATATATGATTGCGCGTCACTGAGTGCATTCTTTCTTCTTTGATCTCATGGAGGCACGTGGTACAGTGATTGGCACTGCTGCTGCACAGCTCATGTCAACTTCTTGACCACAATAATCAGTCCAGATGTTTCCCTAGCCCTCTGGGACACTTTAAAGATGATTGCACCATTATAATCCAGTCAAATCTAGTTCAGTTAGTCCTTCCCCATTGACGTCAGTGCATTTTGCCGGGTTGGGTGATATTCGAGAACACTTCTGTCATTTTTCCAAACTCAAGGCGAAGTGAACATGGTGGAGTGCACTCATCACTACTATCTACTATGAGAAAAACCCCACATGTGATATACTATTTGATCCATCTTGATGTCTAGGTATGCAAACATCTAACTATTCGGGGTTGCCTCAATTTTTGACCATCTAGACCAGAAAAAATGTATTTCTAGGCCATGTTTTATGCAGAAAATTACACCCTTATGATAAAAAGTTAACCAATAGCCGTCTTCAGCAAAAATGATCAGAAAGACTTGAAGTTGTACATGCCATATCAACCAACCTCAGAGTTAACCCCCCTTAAAGGGAAACGAGGGGTTATATTTTCTCCTTTTCATAAAACTTTGAAAAAATGGGGATCGGTAAAACAGGGACGTGGAGTGTTGTATTATGCTATTTTGAGGTTGCTGATCAAGAACCTATGAAAATGTTTAATGTTTGATTCTTTACTGGTCCTTGCTCTGTAGGACCCACTCCCAAAAGGTTAAAAATAATGAATTTCAAACATAAGCACAGGGGGTATCATTTTCAACTATTTGAAGGTCAGTGATTATGAATATGATGATATTTTTGATTTTTGACGATTTACAAGGAATATAGCCCTCTATGGACCTCTATCAGTGGGTGAAAAATGAACAGTTTCTATTACAACTAAGAATATTTAAACTTTAAACATTTAAATTGAACACATTTTTGTATGTCAAATATTTGACACAGTTATTCTTGGTTTATCATGTACTTAAACCTCATGAAGGGAATCATTACATTTCTTACAAAAACTCTGAATTACGGCAGCTTACTCTAATCAAGACTTTTATAAGTGTTGTTTAGATACTGGAGTCAATATGCTAGACTTCCAATGTGCACAGGTCTTGTTCTATGTTTAATTATTTGTGAAGAATTGATCTAACCAACCCATAACTAATCCCCATAATGTCTGCTATCTTATGAGGCATCAGTCAAATGCACTCTTCGTGGCAACATTCTCTTCTGCCACCAACATCAGGGAGAAATAAGCCTTCAACACACATCCTGCCACAAAAGAATTCTGCAGCCCATCTTTTAACTGTAACTTATGAAGTGGACTGGATCTGGTATACATTGAGTAGACGAGAATGAATTTCTGAAATAAACATTGTTCTCTAGTTTTAGAAATTAAGTGGTAGCATGATATGGAGGTGGTACTGAACATTATAAATCACAAATGATAAAAGCTTCTAATTCACATACTGTGAATTTGGAGTTTTTCCTTATCTTCTTAGAGAGTCAAGGCTGGGGTCCTGTCAAAAGGCAGGGCCTGTTAATTCTCATTGCGGCACTTGTGTGATTTTGGGCTATACAAAATTAAATTGTATTGTATTGTATTGTATAATGTCTGGTCACTAACAAAATCAGGATGGGCAGGTTTAAATTCTAAACATGTAGATCTTCCTTGCCACTAAAATGTCTCTTGACTGTGTTATGCAAATTAACTTACTTAAGATTGTTTCTTTCTTAAATTCTTCAGTCTTGCCAGAGAACTGGGCTGTTCACAAGTCTGACTCCCTTATGCTTGTTGTAATAAAGAATGTGCAGCAGATTAGAAATTTGTAACAGTGATGTTGACTATTCCTCAGTTGAGATACTGTTTTCCCTGTCAATATTATAGAGTATTAATATTAAAAAAAGAAAACTCTGGGCAAACAATTGTAAATTAAAACGAGGAGCTAAAGTTAACCAAGCACATCATTTTTTTACAGAATATACTAAAGTGATAAAAAAAGTCTTTGGAATAGTAAGTATTTTTTAAATCCGATAAAGAGAGATATTTAAAAGCCTAAACTAATTATGCTGTATAACAGTGAGCAGAGCTAGATAGTAACTATCTATACACAGATGTTATGGTAGCAAAGTAATCCATATTGCTGACTAATGTAGTAATGAAACAGAACAAGGAAGAAAACATCATCAAAATACCTATTGGCTACTCTTTATTATAATATTCTTATTCTCTTTTGGCAAGAAAGAATATACACAGGTTACTTTTATAAGGTTCTCTCATACAGTATTTATTTATCTCAGGATAAGTCAAGCAAAATGACACCTTTTAATAACACCTTTTATCTCAGGACATATACTTTTAAGGCATTCTCAGCTTCCTTGGGTGAATTAAACATAAACATATATGTTTGATTACCAGTCACAGTCTTTACTGTGGCTGGGTAGATAAAGCTATATTTAACTCCTGAATGATGAAGTTGCTGGTTGATGCCACGATCTATATGCTGCTCCAAGAAATGTAAAATATTGATTGTTAGCATCAAGCAAGATCTTTAATTTCTTCATGCCACTGGAGTTCTGGTGAAAAACTCAGAGATCGATTTTTTTTTATTATTAATTTTATTGTAATCATTCCATACATATAGATCAATTTTTACAAAAAATAGGATTGAAAGCAAATCAAACCCCACCCCTGAGAAGGAGAGCATGTCCAAAGGAGTAATACTTAAGGCTTGTAAACATGCCTAAATTATTGAGTTTAATAGGGCAAAAAGAGATAAATGGAGAAGGAAAGAAAATTCTTCTTATTCTAAAATATTATTGATTAAATCCTGCCAGGTTTTGAAAAAATTCTGTACAGATCCCCTAACTGAGAATTTGATTATTTCCAATTTCAAATAATATAAAACATCGGTTTCCCACTGACTTATTAGAGGAGAGTTAGGATTCTTTCAATTTAACAAAATCAGTCTGCGTGCCAAAAGTGTAGTGAATGCAATCACAGTTTGCTTGTCTTTATCCATTTCAAATCCATCTGGAAGGACACCAAACACAGCTATTAGTGGGTTAGGAGGGATTGTGACACCAAGGCTGTCTGAAAGGCACTTAAAAATTTTGATCCAAAATGAAGTTAATTTGGTGCATGCCCAAAACATGTGACCCAGTGAGGCAGGAGCTTGGTTGCAGCGTTCGCAGATTGGATCTTGCCCTGGAAACATTTTGGACAGTTTTAAGCGAGACAGATGAGCTCCATATATAATTTTGAGTTGAATAATTCTATGCTTTGCGCATATGGAGCGCGAGTGAATTCTCTACATTGCTACCTTCCACTCCTTTTCTGATATATTAATTAATTAATTAATTTCCCATTGTCCTCTTGGATCTTTAAAAGGAAGGGACTCTAATAAAATTTAATATATTGCAGAAATGGTGTCTAAGTCCTCGAGGTTGAGCAGTATTTTTTCTAGCATGGTGGAGGGTACGAGATGAGGAAAATCGAGCAGGTTCTGTTTGACAAAGTTTCTAATTTGAAGATAGTGAAAGAAGTGTGTAGCTGGAAGGTTAAATTTGGAATGTAATTGTTCAAAGGATGCAAAGATGTTGTCTATATAAAGATCTCTGAGCAATTTAATCCCAAATCTTTTCCAGATATTAAAAACTGGATATGTTTGCGAGGGTTGAAAGAGGTGGTTCTCTTGCAGGGGTGCCACAGATAGAAGATTTTCCACCTTAAATTGCTTTCTAATTTGGTTCTATGTTCTGAGTGAGTGAAGCACAATTGGGTTATTAGTATATTTACGATAACTTACATTTATTGGAGTGCAGAGTAGGGAATATAAAGAAGTGCTGCAGGATTTTACTTCTACTGCGGACCAGGCCTGTGTTTGTTAATTTATTTGTGTCCATGTTTTTATGGCTTGTATGTTTGCTGCCCAGTAATAAAACTGAAAATTAGGCAGAGCCATGCCACCTTCTGCCTGAGGTCTTTGTAGGGTCGCTCTTCGGATACATGAATGTTTTGAGTTCCATATAAATAAGCTTATGGTTGAATCTAATTGCTTAAAAAAATGATTTATTGATATATATTGGGATGTTTTGAAATAAAAAAAGAATCTTAGGAAGGATATTCATCTTAACAACATTAATTCTTCCAGCTAGAGTGAGATTTTTTAATTTTTTCCATACAGACGGCGAAATTTTGTTGATAAGGAGCTTTATGTTTACTTGTGATATTTACCCCAATCCAATCTGATATTATATGCTTGTGAATTCACTGGAAACAGTATACTTTTATTCAAATTAATTCTGAGACCAGAAATCTTTTGAAAATCTGAAAGTGCTGTTAAAACTGCAGGCACAGTGTTTTCTGGGTCTGATATATATAAAACCATATCATCTGCATAAAGAGAAATTTTCTGTTCCAGTCCTTCTTGGATAATCCCCTTTATCTGATAAGAATTTCGACAGTGGACCGCCAGTGGTTCAATGGCGATTGCAAACAGCAGTGGTGACAAAGGGCATCTTTGTCTGGTGCCACATTCTAGTTTAAAGTAGTCTGAACAAATGTTGTTAATACAGACTGAGGCTTCTGGAGTGGTATACAGTAGTTTGATCGATGCACAGATATTCGGGCCAAACCCAAATTTCTCCAATGTAATGAAAAGGTAGTTCCATTCAATCATATCAAATGCTTTTTCTGCAATAATAATATCTCTGGGGTGTTTGACTTTGCTTGTGAATATATTACATTAAACAGGCGTCAAAGATTGGAAGATAAGTGTCGGCCTTTAATAAATCCAGTTTGATCCTGTGATATTACTGAAGGCAGCACTTTCTCCATCCTTCTAGCTATGATTTTTGAGAGTATCTTAACATCATTATTCAGAAGTGAAATTGGTCTGTATGATGCACATTGTAACAAGTCCTTATTTTGTTTAGGAAAGACGGTGATTAATGCTTGACGAAAAGTTTGAGGTAGAATTTGATTGTCTCTAGCTTCTGTAAATGTTGCCAATAAGAGGGGAGCTAGCTGAGTGGAGAATTTCTTATAAAATTCTATAGGGTAGCCATCAGGGCCTGCTGATTTCCCAAGATCGATTTAATGGTGTTTTCTTTCCTTAAGACAAGTGTTAAAATGAAGAATACCCCAAAAAAATGAGAAGATAATGAGAACATAATTATGTTGAGGTAGAATTTGCTTCAAGCATTAAGCAGACAAGACTAACTCCTGTAGTTAATTGTAATTGTTTACACATGTACTGTATATAGCACTCTTAAAAATGAAATGGATCATATTGTTGAGCTAATATTCATGATATAATCAGCACAGAATACTGAAATTAGTAGACAAACAGCAAGGGTTAATATATTTACAGAAGTAAAGTAAATGTATGTAATATATGGAATGTGGAGAAAATAAGCTTGCAATTACTAATGCCCTTAAGAGAATATACACATTTTGGAGAAAATGCTAGCAGGTGAAGCATTGTAGTGCTATTATAAATTCACTGTCAAATATACATTTGAGGTTGTGAAATGAGATCTTACAGTGTAAGAGCTGCAGTATAAGAGAGAGAAGATCATCGAGACTTGTGCATTATTTCTAGACTACTGTGTGTTTTCCTGCTCTAATTGTACTGGTGACAAGCTGGAGAAGTGTTATGTACATAATTATATGGTTTAGGGCAGTGTGGCATAGTGGTTAAGTCTTTGGACTTCAAACCCTGAGCTTGTGGGTTCAAATCCTGCTACTAAACATGAGTGACCAGGAACAAGTCCTGTGCTCCAGCTGGAAAAAGAAATGTAAACAACTGAATCTCAAATGTTGTTAGTTAGCTTGGGTAAAGGTGTCAGCTAAATAACAACTTTCTGCTTTTGAATGGATTATAAATTGACAATGTGACAACAATCCAATTTTATTTTTGAGAAGAAATTGTAAAAACAGTCTGTATAAACCAAATCTGCACAATACTGAAAGAAAAGAAGAAACACAAAGCATGATCCTAAAGTAGATTGAATCCATTATGGTATATAGAGCAAAATTTTCTGCAAGATTTTCTTTAATGGAACTGTAAGCTTAATGAAAAGAAGAACAAAAAATCACAAAAAAAGTAAAAGAGAACAATGGAAAGGTTTTATTAAAAAGAAAATTGTTAGCTTATGAATTCACTTTTTTAAACCTTGATTGGAAAAAATAACTAGGAATATTTTATAACAAGAAAATTGATATGTCATTTAGGTTTGCTAATTTAGTTGTGAACTCATAGGTTCTTTAAGCCAAGAACAGAGATAATTAGGACACCACTAAAGGAGTCTTCCTTTTTTATTTTGAGGCATCAGTGAATTATGCTGAGCATTAAAAGCTCCGTAATTTTTGTGAGCATCTTAAGTACCTTTATTTCCCACATTGGGGACCCAGTATTCTATTGCCATTTATACTAAGCCTTTGGCAGGGAAAGAAATTGTCCTTGTTAAACATATTTATAAGGAATAAAAAATAAAATCACAAAAACACACACTAATCATTATGTCATTCGAATTGGACTCAAAAGGAGAAAGGTCACTTTGTAGCAAACACTAATTATTTAATCAAGTAATTATTAATTAATACAACTGTGATTTATGCTTTAAATATCTTTATATGCTATATACAGAGTGACAGAATGATCCAATTCAGATTCACAAACCATTCCTGGACAGTCCATCTCTGGTTCCACTCATGGAAATTGCCACGTTCACACAAGGAAAACTTACAATTGCCAATTAACACTGCACACCTGTCTTTTAAATGAAGGAGAAACACAATATAGTATATCCTTTTCTATATTAATACATTAAGATATACATTTACTTTATATTTATAAAGAAAATTTTTTATTTGTGCTGGAAAAAAGTATTCTACCTAATTTTAGGTACTATATGAAAACAATTTTTTAACATTATTTTCAAAAATTCCAACAAGGTTATGTGATGTCTGGTAATGTTAAGGTCAGGTACAAAGTTTTTTTAATGTTATTTTCTTTAACCAGAATGCTCCAGAATGTTTCACTTCCGGAAATAAACAGGGACTTGGTATGAGGATAGTGCACCTAGGTTAACATGCATATCTGGACAAGCCAACACACAATACCTATGACAAAAAGCAGCAGATTTACTTGTTTTAATGAACAAGTCCATAATCGTAGAGTCTGGGATAATACCAAAGCATGCTGTGGAGAAACATATCTTGAGTCCTTGGTGTGATTATTGGACCACAGCATGTAAGAGATATTTTTTTTGTAAATAATGTGAATCATGTCATGAGTGTTGGTATGTGCAAGAGCAACAAGTGGCTGTCGAGCACTTAATTGGGGAATGAGCTGATTAAGTGCATGAGACCAATTGGCTCAACCACACCTCAGTGCTCTGGAGATTGTTTAGTTTACCCACACTCACAGGATTATTAAAGCACTGAGAAGGAAATAAATTAAATTGACAGAGAGAAGGATGAGCAGAATTGGGTTCGGAGTCAGTGAAGGTGGAAGGGGGCAAGCAGTTGGGTAAAGCACTGTTTAGGAATATAAGCAGAGGCATTCCAGGTACAGATCAGCCCTCCTGATTTACATTTATTTTTTTGGCCAACACCTTTATCTAAAGCAACTTACAACATTTGAGATACAATAGGTTACATTTCTTTTTGTTTTTTCCCTATTAGGGCAAAGGCAGTTGAAGTGACTTGCTCAGGGTCACACAGGGTCAGTGATGGAATTTGAACCCATAACCTCAGGCTTTGAAGTCCAAAGCGTTAACCACCGCTTGATTTGTAGAGCAGGGATGATTGTGGAGTCCAGGCTTCCTGCTAGACAGATGGAAGGAGGAAGAAGAAGGGAGTTGGGCTTGGGGAAGGAGTAGACCACATTCACTGATGTCTCAGCCCTGCTGAGAATGCCTGATGGGTGAGCAAAGACAGACACAGAGACATTAGAACAATCTAGACAAGAACAAGCCATTCAGCTCACAAAGCTCACCAATTCTGTCCACTCAAGTCTTGTTTTGAAAGTCCTTAAAGATCTACTGTCTACCAAACTACTTGGTAGCTTATTCCGTGTGTCTGTGGTTCTCTATGTAAAGAAAATCTTCCTAATGTTTGTACAAAATTTTCCCCGTGTTCTTCAGGAACTCATTTTAAAATAACAGTCTCAATCCACTGTACTAATTCCCTTCATAATTTTAAACACTTCAATCATGTCTCCTCATAATCTTCTTTTGCGTAAACTGAAAACACATAGCACTTTTAATCTTTCCTCACAATTCAAGCCCTTTAGCCATGGAATCAGCATAGTTGCTCTTCTCTGGACTTTTTCTAGTGCTACTATGTCCTTTTTGTAGCCTGGAGACCAAAACTGTACACAGTACTCAAGATGAGGCCTCGCCAGTGCATAATAAAGGTTGAGCATAACCTCCTTGGACTTGTACTATATACATTGTGCTGTATAACCTAATATCTGTTGCCTTCGTAATGGCTTCTGAACACTGTTTGGAGTCAAGTCCTCTGCAACTCCTAAATCCTTCTCATAAGGTGTACTTTCGATTTTCAGACCTCCTATTGTGTAGTGAAACCTAACATTTTTACTTCCTAAATGTAACACTTTACATTTACTTACATTAACACTAGAATCCCTGAATCCTGTGAAATAACTCATAATCCCAGGTCACCTTAAACTCCTTTGCACCTTTTCATTAGCATCTTTTGTTTTGTAAATGTGTCGATCAGCACAAGCAGAAAGCAGCCAGCTATCCCATCTACCCACACACACACACCCCCCCCCACCACCCACCCCCACTCCGCCGCAGAAGTTCTCCCAGGTCAAGTCTTGTTTATCTGGTTGTGAGGTGCCTGGAATTGTGTAGGGTCAATGATATATCGTTATTTGGAATATATGCATTTCATGTGTGTTCCGTGTCAACAATGATCATTGTAAATGTAGGATGACAGGAAAGAGAAATGCAAGAAATGTTGAACACATAGCTATTACAGAAACATTTTTCATGTTGTAGTACTAATGACAAAATTTTGACATGAAGTGTATAATGTGTAAAGACTGAAGTCCAAAAATGAAATAAACACTTTCACAAAAGGTACACGTATAACAAAACAACTGCGTTTTTATCCAAGAATATAACCAAAGTTAAAGAAATCAGGTTAGGGTACAACACTGACAAGACTGTTTGGGTGGTGCAGCCATAAGAACTGCTGACTCATAATCAAGAGGTCGCGGGTTAGACTCTGGCCGTTACTCAGAATTATCAGTTTGAGTAGTGAGATGCTCTTATTGTTACTATTATACAATAAAAACATACATTTGATTTGAGTCTGCAACAGCCAGTGTAAATTTATGGTACAGTAGACCCCCCACAAAGACACGGTTCAGGGTTCGTGGCCTCAGTTGTTTGTGGATTTTTCCTTAGAACCTAACTAATTATTGTTAGCGGAAACTGCAAATATCCTCCGCATTTTTTATGGATTTTTTCGTGGCAATACTGCACTGTAGAGAGAACAGGAAGCAACTAGAGGAAAACACTGCTTGGGATGGTGAAAGTAGCCAATCCGATAGCGTACTCTACTAGAATTTGAAACTGTAACTCCCAGCAGTCCCTGCAGTGGCTCTGATTGGTCTTCTGCTGAGGGTGCAGGGGCTGTTGGGGTCAAAGGATGTCAGCGCGGCTTTTAAAAAGGGGGCCGGTGACCAAAAAAAAAAGTTTTTGTAATTTTTGTTTCAAGTTCCTGTCTCTCTGCCTGCCTTCTGTTGGGTTACCTGTACTTATTCGTTTTGTCCTGGATAGTTTCGTGGTTGGGGTCTGGATTGTCTGCCGTCTGCCTGTGTACATGAGGACTGTAAGTGGATTCATTGCTATTCTGCGAAGAAATAAGCGCTCCTGAACCTGTCCACCCGTCTTCACCATTTCAGGAACTACCGGTAGGACTATCTTTACATTCCCATTCAACATACGGATCTCTGGACTATCTCTCTTCATTATTACATTTCATCAATTGCCGTTTTCATGGACGTTACTGTGTGTGTTTTGTTGCTGCTTTGTTGTATTTATTGTACAATCGCCGTAAGGGGAACAGGAGTGGTATCGTTGTTTTAATTTGTTTTCATTACATTCGTTATTTGCTGTTTGATTACTGGTTTGCTTTGTTTTTGTCTCTGTTTGTGAGTGTGTGCGGGTCGGGTCAAGGCTGGGTGTGTCCCTGGAATCTCCACCATAAAAATAAATAAATCACCGTCTTCTTGATGATGTGAATCTTAGCAGCACCAGACCGCTACAGCTTTATTCATTTCTCCTTGCTGGTGATTGACTGCTGCCCTCTGACGCATCTCCAGCTGAGTGTTCTCATGTTTTCCGTTTTGTTCTTCTTAATCCTTAAACCACTGCAACCAGCTATAGGCGTTTCCCAGTGTCATTTGCCAGCACATAGGAGCCGATTATATTTGGTGACGTACATTCATTGAACGCCGCAGCTGGCTATTGTCCGTTCCCAGTGCAATTTACCATCAACCTGGAGCTGATCAGTCAGTGCCATACATTCGTTGAGCAGCCAGCTCATGAACACTGCCGGCCCCTGCAGCACTGCAGCCTCACTGTCTCTGGGATTGAGCCGCTGCACTAGACTAGCCTGCCAGCATCAGCATATACCTTTGTGTGCTTGCGTGCAGCCAGTTCAAGCGCAGTTGGCTCTGTGATTTACTGAATTTCATCAATGGCGTCAGTTGCACCTTGTACATATTGTTCCTGTAGTTTTTTAAATAGTTTTTACAGTTCATTGGCAGTGTGTTAAATAATCAGTGTTGCAGTAATGGTGATGCTCTTTGCATGAAAAAAAAATGTGTTCCATTAAAATTTCACTTTTTCTTTGTGAATTGTGATGTTTACTTAAAAAGTGTAGCAAAAAAGTATTTGGCATCCAGGGATGCATTAATACCCAAGTATGTGGCAGTTTAAGGGTTAAAGCCCCAAGATGCCCTCGAAATGCCCTGCACCTTCTAAGGCTTCTGGCAATGAAAATGTGCTTGCATGAATTACAGTACATATAGCGGTAACATCGGTATTTTACATTCTAGCACTGCGGGTGACATAGCAGTACAGTACTGTACAGTATACGGGTTTACCTTTACATTCTTTTTTTTAGGTAATGTATTAAGCTGTGGTTGAAATTAAATGAAAGTGTTTTGGGGGAATATTTAGGGTTTAAACTATAAAAATAGGCATTTTTTTAACAACATCCATCATTCACAGTTTTTCACAAGGTGTACTGTGCTTGTAAAGGTTAGCGTTTTATTTATTCAATTTTATTCTCTTAGTCACGTTCACGCTCCCCCCGATCTGACACTGCTATTTTCAAATAAAGACTTTGCTATAATAGAGGTGAACTCAGATGAGGATGAGGGTTCTACATTGGAGAAAGAGAACAGAAGGAAGAAACGTACACTCACACATAAGAACAACGCAGTTGCACTAGGTGTAAAGGCGAAAGATGGCACTGTTTGCATGCACCAAGAGGTCAGGCGTCATCATGCCAGTAAATCTGCCTTAATAATTCCTTCCATTAATTTTCCCATGATGCATGTTAAGCTAATTGGCCTATAGCTGCTTAGATTTGCCTGGTCACCCTTTTTATATAACAGGACACTATTGCCATTTTCCAGTCCTTTGTAATTTCCACAGTGGACAGTGACTTCCTAAAAGTATGCGTCATGGGTTTATAAAGTATGTAACTGCTAACCTTCTTAAGAATTTGAAGGCAAGTATTATCTGGGAACAGAGAGCACTGGGAATGTGATGAAAGGAGGCCAGTTCTGATTGTGACTTTATCCTTGGTTTTATCCATTTATTGGATTTCTTTAGTGGCTTTTAAACATCTTCATTGCACTATTTTTATGGACTGTTTATTCATGAATACTTTTGAAGCACCACACTTTTTGATCACTGGTGCTATGGATTTGAATAAAGTTGTCCTATGCACTTTTGCACCTATAACTGTTGTTGTGTCCTCACTTGCCCCTAGTCCATCCTCGGTTATGACTATCAATGTCCCAAGAGATGGAAGAGGCCCCTGGCTGCTGGCACCTTGGACATCTTAGGCAGGCAGTACAAAAACAAAATCCAGGATGAGGAAAGATTCAGAAGCAGGTAGAGGGTCAGAAAATACAGGTTAGAACATTCAAATATTGATGTGATATACTGTTGCTTATTTCTTAAAGTATTTATAAGGTCTTTGTTGATTGTTATTTCACCATCTTTCAGAACTAGTTATTCTAACCAAAATGCCAAGATAATGCCTCTTTTTGCTCATGGAATCAGTAAAAGCCACTCTACAGACCTGCCTAAGATTGTTTCATATTAAGTACGTCCATTAACATTGTACTGATACGAGAACCTGGAGATATAATCAGTGCTTCCAAACCCAAATGAAATAGTTTTCTATACAGTATTGCTGTTTGAGGGATCCTGCTTTGTTACAAGCATTAAATAAGTCTCAATTAAAATTATTTTGAAGTATACCATTTGTGCACAAGTCATTTCAGCAATACATAACATGTTTTCATTGCATTTGTTTTGACAATTTAGCCTTAGAACAACACGTGACAATCATTTCAGCATGAGTCATTCAAGCTTATATGTCATGTTATATTAATAATATGTTTACTAATGCTGCAGCAAGCAGTTACAAGTTGTCTTGCTGGTTGTGAGGTTTTGGCAATTAATGCAAATAATGACTTTTGAATGCCACTGTTTTTTGCTTTTATGTGCATTATTAGACAAAGATTTTAATTTGTTTAAAGGAATAAGGACTTTATAAAGCATTTTTATTTAGGTAAGTTTTTATTTACTCTTATTTACTCAGATACTTGTGTCATATTATGTTCTTAAATTACTATATGTCCTCTCATTTTAAGTAAAAAAAGGTAGAAACTATTAAAACTTTACACATGCTGGCAATATGTAGTGATGAGAATGAAATTTTAAAGTTCTGTATTCCCCATGACTAAAACAAAAATAAAAATAAATATGCTATTAAACTGCAATAACTGGTCCTAATGAATGAAAGGCTGTAAGATATTTTTGTTCTTCCTTTGCAGGTGTAACATAACAATATTCGTTGCATTTGTATGTAACATTTAAGTGTTATGGAAAATGTCAACCCTGCAAGTAAAAGTCACCATAATAAAGAAACACAGCAAACATCCTTTATTTAATATACAAATGGGGTGAAAAAATAAAGTGAAAACACAGTTACATATTTCTATTAGGTCTATCTACAGGTGCTTAGGAGGTAAATGTTGTTTGCTTTCCCTTGCTGCTCCTCTTCCCTTTTCGTTATCATTTTGTTATTTTAGCTGCCTAAGTAATGCCTGATGATTTTTTCCTCAACTTTGTTTCAGGGCAACATTCTAAATCTCAGCTTGGTGTTATATTAGAGGCTCACTTTAGAACATCAGAGGATGCGCTACAGTGCTGGCTCCACTGGATTTTCCTTTAGAGAACAAAGAACCCAAAGCTGCTACTTTTCTGCCTGTCATTCTCCAAAAACAGAAGTGTCTTCCTTTGCCATCTGCAGGACAAACTCTAAACTATCTTGAGAACTCCCCATGCTACCCCATTTGTAATCCTGGAGTACTAACTGTAACAAACAGAAGCAGTAGATCTGTGTTGTTAGTTAGGTTCTGTATTTAGAAGATAAGATAATGCAGACTGGTAGGAAGAAACATGGTTGTGTTTATACACTCAATCCTTATTTACTCTATATATAAAAAATCCTAAGCCTAAAAGTGCAACTATTTTATGTGACGTTTTTATGTCACATTTTTTGTCATGCTTTAAATCAGGCTTATTTTAAAACCTACATATATATGTTTGGTATCATTCTTTTCAGAATTTAATGTGATGTTGTTAGATTTTCAGATTCTTATTCCGTTTTTAAATTGTAAACTAAAAAATCAAGAAAGTTGTGATTTTTATTTTTGATCGAGTAAACTTTCTTTCACAGGAACAAACTATTAAAAAAATGATCTATTCATAACACCAATGTTTGTATTTAGGTGATTTAGTTAGCTGAAGATCGAGTTATGATGACCCATTGCATACCACTTTAGTTTTCACGTGATTTTTCCTTTTATTTAAATGAGTCATTTTTTTAAAAAGTTCTTTTATCTATAAGAATGTCAGTTAAAACAAATGGATCATTTATTTAGTCTCTTATAAATACTCATCGAGCGTAGTGGACTTCAGTTTAAAGAGAATACTCCAATCGGTAAGAGAGTAAATATTTTGTTCTCATTTCATGATTTTCACTCCGTTAAAAAATAATTCATTTTTCTTTTACATGATTATAGAATTTTGTGATTTTGACTCCAATGAATAATAATTGTTCTTTTGTACATTTACAGATTTTACTAATATTCTGGCCACAACTGGGGGTTGGGCCCCGAAGGCACCGGGGGGTTTGCCCCCCTAGTTCATCTATTTTCTGTTTAAGCCACTCAAAGCATAGTCAGTACGTTTAATATGTGTATTTATTGTAGGGTGTAATATTTCTTGTATTAGAGTAGTTTATGTTTTATATTTAGAGTTGCAATTTCAGTATGATTCTGACATTTACTCTGTGCTCTCTAACTGTAAGAGTTACTGTCAGCAACAGTAATGTTCATCCCTTTTCTGCATTATCTTGGTTTTCTGTAGATGAATACTTATTGCTTTCTGTTTCAGTTTTAGCTTTTCCAATTACTGTAAGTTAAACAAGTTACAGTAAGAAAACCTCTCTGGGGAATGAGTTTAAACTGCCTGTCAAATTATACACAGGTTATAAGGACAGAACAAAAAAAATTAAATCCCTACAAGTGCCCATTGGTGGATTTTCACAAAATTATGGGATCCTGGGGTGTCATTTATAAAGCCTGCATTTACACAAAAAGAGTATACAACTTCCTATGCAAACATGAGCATTTATGTAATAAAACTTGCGAATGTTTGCGTGTACTTACAGCAACTCTGACCCCACATGTATGCAACATTTTGGAGAAAGTCAGAAATGAGGACACCCTTAATCAAGTAGGGAAATGCAGCCATACCAGCTAAATGGTGATTCACATGAACGATAAATGATATCCTGCGGTGGGCTGGCGCCCTGCCCGGGGTTTGTTTCCTGCCTTGTGCCCTGTGTTGGCTGGGATTGGCTCCAGCAGACCCCCGTGACCCTGTAGTTAGGATATAGTGGGTTGGATAAGGGATGGATGGAATAAATCATATCACCAAGCCATTATTATTATAATGTGCCTTAATGTGACAAACATATTACACCTCAAAATAGATGAATATGAGACAACTGACTGTATTTCAGTTCCCTTTTAAACAGGGCCAATGCTATGTAATGAAGAACATTTTTTAAATTTTTGCCACTTTACATCAGCTAGTTGTAATAATAATAATAATAATAATAAATTTTATTTGTATGGCACTTTATATTTTAGCAATCTCAAAGTGCTACAGAGTCAAAAATAAAAATAATAAAACAGAAAAAAAAAATCTATAAAATACTTTAACAAAAAGACTTTCTAAAAAGATGAATTTTTAGGTTTCGTTTAAAAGCATCAGTTGACTGTAGGGCTCTCAGGTAATCAGGGAGGGCATTCCACAGCCTCGGCGCCACAGATGAAAAAGCCCTATCACCCATGCTGTTGAGCTTAGTTCTGGGGACTTGGAGGGTGTTAGTGTGTACAGAGCGGAGGGTACGTGAGGAGGTATGAGGGGTGAGAAGTTCCTGTAAGTAAAGGGGGGCATGTCCATAAATGCACTGATGGGTGAAGAGGGAGACCTTGTACTCTATTCTGAGTAGGACAGGGAGCCAGTGAAGGGTTTTCAGGATGGGGGTGATGTGATCATGCTTTCGCACCCTCATCAGGATCCTGGCAGCGCTGTTCTGAATATACTGAAGTCTCTGGATACTCTTGCCAGGAATCCTGATGAGGAGCGTATTACAGTAATCCAGCCTGGAGGAGACAAAGGCATGGACAAGCTTCTCTGCATCTACCAGGGTGAGTGTTGGGCAGAGTTTGGCGATGTTCTTGAGGTGACAGAAAGATGACTTACAGAGGTGTTTGATGTGGGTGTCAAAGGTGAGTTGTGAGTCCATTTTAACACCCAAATTGGTAACAGATGTGGAAAGGGGGATGTTTTGGCCAGAGAAAGTGATACTGGTGATGGTAGAAGAACGGAGATGGTGTGTTGTGCCAACTAAGTTGGCTTCTGTTTTGGATCTGTTCAGCTGAAGAAAGTTGAGCCTCATCCATGCCTCTATCTCCTCCAGGCAGGTAGTCAGTGCAGATGTTGGCAGAGGAGCAATAGAGGAGGTGGGTGTAGTCCTAAGGTAAAGCTGAGTGTCATCGGCAGAGCAATGGAAAGATAAACCATGTCTGCTAATAACAATTCCAAGAGGGAGCATGTAGATGGTGAAAAGGATGGGACCCAGCACAGAGCCCTGTGGAACACCACAGGTGACGTTGTGGGTGTGAGATTTTGCACTGCCCAGGGCAACATGCTCAGTTCTGCCAGTCAGGTATGATGTGAACCAGTTGTAAACATTTCCTGAGAGTCCAATAGTGCATTGCAGGCGGTGAAGGAGGATGTTGTGGTCTATTGTGTCAAAAGCAGCTGTCAGGTCAAGGAGGATGAGTAGAGAAGGGGAACCAGTATCTGCTGTCATCAGAAGGTCATTGGTGACCCTGACCAAGGCTGTTTCAGTGCTATGGCCAGGGTGGAAACCAGACTGAAACTTTTCAAACAGGTTATTCAGTTTGAGGTGATCATGAAGTTGTGCTGCAACTGTTTTTTCCAGAACTTTGGAGAGAAATGGAAGATTGGAGATGGGCCTATAGTTAGAGAGAACTTCAGGATCCAGGGTGGGGTTTTTCAGTAGAGGTCTGATGACAGCAGTTTTTAGTGCAGAAGGAATATGGCCAGCCAGAAGGGAATGATTTATAATCCTGGTGATAAGTGGAGAGACGGCAGAGATGTTGGCCCTCAGCAGGGCTGAGGGAAAAGGGTCCAGGGAACTGGTAGACGGTTTCATTTTCCTGATGACGTCCTCCACCTCTTCCCGTGTGGCAGCAGAGAAGGAGCGAAGGTGCTGGACAGTCTCAGACAGTGGGTCGACAGTTGGGGAGGGCAGGATATCTGTAGTGGAGAGGTGTAAGGGGATGTTATCAACTTTTTGTTTGAAAAAATTGATGTGTATGTTGCACCTCTCATCGGTGGCCTCGGAGTGAGCAGGTGAAGGAGGTTTGAGACGGTGATTTACAGTTGAAAAAAGTTTTTTGGGATTCCTGGAGCTGTTTCTGACGATGGTGGAATAGAACCTGGACCATGCAACCTTCAGAGCTTCTGCATACGCCCTCTTGTGTTTCCTGTAAGCCTGTTTGTGGACAGTCAGCCCAGAGGCCTTGAGCTACTGCTCAAGGACACGCCCAGCCGCCTTCATTTTTCGCAGCTCGCAGGTGTACCAAGGTGCTGAGCTCGAGAATGAGACGGACTTGGATGTTAAGGGGGCGTGGAAGTCCAGGAGACTGCTCAGGGACTGGTTGTAGAAATCCACAAGGTCAGCAACAGAGATGGAGCTGGTAAGGTCAGAGGAGAGAAGTTTAAGGTCCAGGGCCAAGGCATCCACATTGATGTTCTTCAGATTTCGGAAGTGAATCTGTCGTTTTGGTTTGGTACGGGGGAGAAAAAGGGCAGCTCAATGACACTACTTTGTGGTTTGAAATACCAAGATCATATACCTGTAGGTTACTGATTGGGGCAGAGTTTGAAATGACCAGGTCAAGTGTGTGACCCCTGGAATGTGTGGGGACATCAACATGTTGTTGTAGGTTGAGAGAATCTAGCAGCTCAAGGAAGTCAGCAGTGAGATAACCTGTGGGATTGTCAACATGAATATTTATATCTCCTAGGATTATGATGTTGGCAGAGGTAGCACAGAGTGTTGTGAGAAGATCAGTCATTTCCGGGATGAAGGCAGAGTTGGGTTTTGGAGGTCGATAGATAAGGAGAACAGTCATAGGAAAAGGGGGCTTACATTTAAATGCAAGGCACTCGCAGGAAGATGTTGCAGGTATCGAGATAGGGGACAACCCCAGGTCCTGACAGTGGATGATAGCTAGGCCACCACCACGCCCAGTGCTGCGAGCTGCCTCCAAGTAACTGTAGCCAGGTGGACAGGCTTCATTTAGGGTAGAGTAAACCTCTGACTGATGCCAGGTTTCTGTCAGACACATGAAGTCAAGTCCTTTCTCCCTGATGTGTTCTTCAATCAGTATGGATTTATTGCTGATGGATTGAGAGTTGAACAGTTCAAATTTGACCAATGACTGTGGAGTAAATCTCTGTACAGGTCGCAAAACATTAAAATCCACTCCACGCAGCTTAGAAACCACTCCACAAAATAAATCCAGCCGGGGATGTGAGGATCTCGTGGTGTTTCTCTCAATGGCTCGGGTGTTTCCCATGCTGGAGTGCAGAGATCTCGCAATACTTCCAGTGTTGATAGTAGTTGGAGCAACAGTGCTCTAATGACGCGTCAGACGTGCGACAGGTGACCAGAAAGATGGAATGTTGGTAACAGAGCACTTTGGCTGGTTATGGAAGATGAACTTTCGACCGGAGCCTCTATGAGTATAACGAGGACGGCGAAGGAGTCCCAAGTTCTTTTATGATGGGGATGTTAATTTCAGGAGTGGTTGCAGGATTAAGTCGGCGGAGTTGTGAGCTGGAATAGCTGAACGCCATTCTGACCGAAGAGGGAGGGAAGGATGCTATCCAGACAGTGCCATAAAATCCAAAGCAGACAGTAAAACAGTATATCCGGGCAACAGGTGAGTAGACAGCAAAACTCGATAAAACTTAATAAAATCCGTAAAATCCACAGCAGGCGGTAAAACAGTATATCCGGACAACAGGTGGGTAGACAGGTGAGTAGACAGCTAAAACTTGATAAAATCCGTAAAATCCACGGCAGACGGTAAGACAGTACAAGAAAGCTTTCAGAAAAAGTATGAAACTTTCTAACTAACTTTCTAACTAAAACTAAAAGAAAAATAGTAAATTAGTAATATATAAGTAATATTACCAACTACAGAGGGATCACACTCCTCAGCCTCCCTGGAAAAGTCTATTCGGGGGTTCTGGAGAGGAGGGTCTGTCTGGTAGTCAAATCTCGGATTCAGGAGGAACAGTGTGGTTTTCATCCTGGTTGCGGAACAGTGGACCAGCTCTACACCCTTAGCAGAGTCCTGGAGGGTGCATGGGAGTTTGCCCAACCAGTCTACATGTGTTTTGTGGACTTGGAAAAGGCATTCGACCGTGTCCCTCGGGGAATCCACTGGGGGGTACTCCGAGAGTATGGGGTACCGGACCCCCTGATAAGGGCTGTTCGGTCCCTGTACAACCGGTATCAGAGCTTGGTCCTCATTGCCAGCAGTAAGTCGAACCCGTTTCCAGTGAGAGTTGGACTCCACCAGGGCTGTCCTTTGTCACCGATTCTGTTCATAACTTTTATGGACAGAATTTCTAGGCGCAGCCAGGGTGTTGAGGGGGTCTGGTTTGGTGGACTCAGGATTGGGTCACTGCTTTTTGCAGATGATGTTGTTCTGTTTGCTTCATCAGGCCGTGATCTTCAGCTCTCTCTGGATTGGTTCGCAGCTGAGTGTGAAGCGGCTGGGATGGGAATCAGCACCTCCAAATCCGAGACCATGGTCCTCAGCCGGAAAAGGGTGGAGTGCCCTCTCAGCGTGGGAGGCAAGATCCTGCCCCAAAGGGGAGGAGTTCAAGTATCTCGGGGTCTTGTTCATGAGTGAGGGAAGAATGGAGTGTGTGATCGACAGACGGATCGGTGCGGCGTCTGCAGTGATGCGGGCTCTGCATTGGTTTGTTGTGGTGAAAAGGAGCTGAGCCGAAAGGCAAAGCTCTCAATTTACCAGTCGATCTATGTTCCTACCCTCACCTATGCTCATGAGCTAAGGGTAGTGACCGAAATCGCGAATACAAGCGGCTGAAATGAGTTTCCTCCGTAGGGTGTCTGGGCTCTCACTTAAAGATAGGGTGAGAAGCTCAGTCATCCGGGAGGGGCTCAGAGTAGAGCCTCTGCTCCTCTGCATCGAGAGGAGTCAGATGAGGTGGCTTGGGCATCTGATCAGGATGCCTCCTGGACGCCTCCCTGGTGAGGAGTTCTGGGCCCGTCCAACCGGGAGGAGGCCCCGGGGAAGACCCAGGACATGCTGGAGGGACTATGTCTCCCGGCTGACCTGGGAATGCCTCAGGATTCTCCCGGAAGAGCTAGAAGAAGTGGCCGGGGAGAGGGAAGTCTGGTCTTCTCTGCTCAAGCTGCTGCCCCCACG
Source organism: Erpetoichthys calabaricus (assembly GCF_900747795.2). Taxonomy (NCBI): domain Eukaryota; kingdom Metazoa; phylum Chordata; class Cladistia; order Polypteriformes; family Polypteridae; genus Erpetoichthys; species Erpetoichthys calabaricus. Next base: position 134,646,708 of record NC_041394.2, read on the forward strand.
ACCCGACCTCGAATAAGCGGAAGAGGATGGATGGATGGCATTACAAGCTATACTGTAAAAATTATTGAGACATTTTTGTCATGCTTCACTACTCTTGGTTAAAGTGTCTTGCAGCTTTTTAGGTCTTTTTTTGTTTTTTTTTGGACTATGGAAAAAATGCAACTCCCAGTTAGTACTGCCCAAATATAATCCATGGAGAACATGCAAACTCAACACAGAAGGCATCATGTCCTATAATTAATTTAGGCTTCAAGACTCTGCAACAACCATAAAGAAAAATTCTCTTCAATTAAAAAAATTATTACAAAAAGCATTTTAATTTACGATAAGGTAGACTCCTGGATCAACTACACCATGCACAAAAGCAATCAAATAGCATTGTATGCAGTGTAAACAATAAATCTAAAATATTAATACATATTCAATGGAAAAAGTTAATTTCCTGCTTAATGTACAGTTCTAAAAATGACAGTTCCTGTACTTTTATATTTAAAAAATGGCATATTTAATTTAAAACCTTGGAAAAATGATGTAGCATAATAACTTGCATTATAGCTTTGCCAAACCATTTTATTGCTGAATCTAAAGGACTGGATTTTATATATTCAGTCTTTATTTCTATATAGCACCTTTTACATCTTTTAGACACTGATGTCTGACAAGTAAACCCATAGTGTTAAGTTGATGATGCCAAATGATATGCTGGTGTTGTTTCAGGTCACAAGCACCATATTGTAATTTCCATTAGAAAACATAATTGACAACTGAATGCAATTGGCCTGGACATGCAGAGCCTAGCCTGGAACGTAAGAGCTTCTGGACATTGGACTTCAACTCCAATCCAGTCATTAACTGTATGGAGTTGGCATGTTTTCTTCATGTTTCATGTCAGTTGACCCATTTGCACACATTTACAAAACAAAGGACGCTGAATGGAGAGGTGCAAAGGGATTTTAAGTTGTAGGCTTCAGGAATTCTAGTGTTAAGACACTGCTTATGGTCACCTATCTCAGATTCTCCCATTGCTGTGAGATCCACAGGATGTTCTCCTTTAATTTCTTTCTGGCTGTGAAAATACACTGCCACCAGAAAGTCATAATAGCAGTAATGTGACTGTCAAATTAGGATAATTTGGATAATTCCGTAGATCTTTGGGCAACAGCTGAGTAACAATAAGCTACAAAATCAAATATTAACTCAAGAAAAAAGGTTTACAATCCTAAAATATGGCTGTTGTGCTGCAGTGCAGCAAGCACTGGGCAGCGCGAACAAAGCAAGGAATGGTGAATCACAGTGCTGCAATCCTGCTCGACTCCATCTCCAAACTGAAACCATGTCACAAAGAGAAGAACTGCAGTGTTTTAAGACTGCATGAGTGACAAGTGTGAAATAAAGATGGGTTTAACCAATTGGATCATATCTATAGCTCTACAAGCTGGACACATTGAACAGCATAACCCATATGCAGTGAAAACAATGTAGCAAGAAGATCAGAAGGCCATCAAAAGGTTAAGATATGTAACCCACATGGTAGAGGTCTTCTACCCTGATGTAACACTTGATAGAGTTGACAGGACTCATATCTAGTACTCAAACATATCCTGAAACTGTTATCATAAATCTAACGTTACCAATTGACAGAGATGGTTTCTACACATGGCATACCTAAAGTTTATAATCTGTTATTAGTTTGAACATTACAAACAAAAAAAAGGTGTTTAATGCTTGAGTCATATGTCTATATACAGGGCAGGTTGTCCCAGCCTGAGGTTGGTTTTCAGTATCAGTCCCTTGTCACACATTAGAATGAATGTAGTACTTCAAGAGGAGAGGTGATAATTTATATAACGGTGAGAAGAGGTTTTCTTTTTGTGGGTCAGAGGGATTATCCACAGTTGTTTTTGTCCAAAATCTTATGAAGCTATCCTTTTATTACCATTTCTAGAGTTTCTGAAAACAATGTAAAGCTATCAATTGATAAGACAAGATATGCCATTTTTGGCAACTTCTTTGTAGTTTTTGTATTTTTGTTTCTACACTTTATTCTTTTTTAATGGCTATAAAGCAGTAGCTCTCAATATACAGTTCAGTGGCATTCTGATACCTCATGTGTGAATGCCAAACTGCTACACAGTGTGTAAATATATTCAGGTCATCTTCAATACACTTTTACTGGTGAGGATCACAGTGGCACCATGTCATGTTGAAGAGGCCAAGCCAGCCTATCATAGCAACTTATTCCAGCTCTTCTTATAGAATATAATTATGCTGTATGTTTAAAAATGTAGATATATAGAATCTCAAACGATTTGATTATCAAACGTTCTTAATATAATTTAGGGTCACAGTTTGTTGACAGTCTATCGGCATTAAGCACAAGTCAGGAACCAGCTCTTCAGGGCATACTCACACATCCACAATTAGCGATTTTTACAATTGTTAATTAATCCTAAAAGACATCTTGGGGATGCAGAACAGAAAAAGAGTACCTGGAAAAACACATAGACACCAAAAAAACATTCAAAGTCTCCACCAGCAATGCCCAGGCTGTGATTTAATCTCAGGGCTCTGATTGTGTGAAGCAGCCAGAGTTAACTAATCCATTACTGTGTCTCCTTAATCAGTTGTATTAAATTATGATAGAATTAGATGGTTTGGATTTCTTCGGGATAGCAGTTGGCATTGGATAACTTTGAGATTTGTGATTTGCATTTCAGTTGAATGAAAAGCAGAAAAGGAAATCTTGAAAGATAAATACAATTATAAAAATACAGTGGTTATTAGTTTTACTGTAAACCTAATGAGAGGAATCAATCAGGATGGTGCGGACATTCAGACAAAAATTAATTGGAAGTCAAGAGTCTTTACGTAATACAACATCCTTTACTGTAAGAAAAGCAATTTATGTAAGCAGTAATTTTTAATTTAGAGTTCCTAACCCAGACCCTCCCCCCTGGAATTTAAATACAGGCAGAACAAGCAACACAGAATTTACATCTGAGCTGGATTTTAAATCAGGTCTGAAGATTCTGAATGCCCACAAAGAGCTACAAGGTCCCCATATTGAACATCCGATACATTAGCACTGCAGTCCAAATATCGCAAAGCCCTGCATCTAACAAAAACATTGGGTGTACACTGTCTTTTACCTGCACCTTATGACATAATTTGCTCTTCAGTGCACAACTTAGCTAATGTCAATCACTCTGTCAGGCTGCCACAAGACTCTGCTTCATCTGATACTTTCAAGGGCACAGTTACCCTCCAGCTTTTGAAATGTCAGTGATCTCATTCTCTCACCTTGCATTAATATGGACACTGTCATTTATCACAATGAGCCTGAATAACATTTTGAAGATTATTAAGAGCTAGCTTTGTAAAGAAATTCATGTCATTGGATATAAAGACAGTTTGAAAAGTTAAGGAGATTCTGACTTTAGAAGTTTTATGGTTAGGGCAAAAATTTCCATCAATCTTATATTTGTTGGCTAAAATTTTGTATCTTTTTTATGTACAAGCATAAGGGCCAAACTTAGAAAGCTAATGTTTGATGTTAAATTCATATGTTTGCTTAATTTCAGTAATACCATATCAGTTTCTTATAGGTACCTAGAATATGGCTCCGCTGTGACTATATTTCTAAAACTGACTAGCATACTTGGAGACAGTGGAGGCAAGTTCAATACATGGCTGAACTGTTTTGGAAAAGATGGTCTAAAAAGTATTTGCCAGTACTTCAAGAACATCAGAAATGGCATACACCAAGAAGAAATTTTGAACCAGGAGATGTTGTTTTAATAGTAGACAAAGCTTCAATTCATCAAGACAAGGTGTAGTCAGAAGACTCTGTGTGCAGACCAAAACCAGCACACTAAACAGACCTGTGAATGAATTGTGCCTGATGCAAGAAACAGCTAATGTTTGAAGTAACAAATTCTTAAAAGTTTGTTTACAGTTAAATTACTAGTTATTTATTAATTAGTTATTGAGAGATAAGACTCAATAAAAACTATATGAATAGTTTGTGGCTCTTACTGAAGTAAAATATAAATTTTGCCAAATGAATATGCGGACAATACAAATTTCCATACTGGATCAGTCGAGCCCAGGGTTAACAACAACCTCCACCAGTACTGTTAGCCAACAGGGTGCTGGCAGAAATTTGGCTACTGTTGGCTGAAGAAGAAGAAAAAGGAGAAGACGAGGAGGGAGATGTGTCCAGAGGCAGGAGGAGAGAAGGAAGGTAATGAGAGTGGAACTGAGGGTAGGAACTTTGAATGTTGGCAGTATGACTGGTAAGGGGAGAGAGTTAACAGATATGATGGAAAGAAGGAAGGTTGATGTGTGTGCAAGAGACTAAATGGAAGGGGAGTAAGGCCAGGTGGATTCAAATTGTTCTATCATGGTGTGGATAGAAGGAGAAATGGAGTAGGAGTTATTCTGAAGGTACAGTATGCCAAGAGTGTTTTAGAGGTGAAAAGAGTGTCAGGCAGAGTAATGATTATGAAGCTGGAAATTGGAGGTGTGATGATGAATGTTGTTAGTGCATATGCACTGCAATTGGGTGTGCAATGGGTGAGAAAGAAGATTTTTGGAGTGAGTTGGATCAAGTGATGAGCAGTGTACCCAAGGGACAGAAAGTGGTGATTGGAGTGGATTTCAATGGGCATGTTGGGGAAGGGAACAGAGGTGATGGGTAGGTATGGTGTCAAGGAGAGGAATGAAGAAGGTCAGAGGATAGTAGATTTTGGCAAAAGGATGGACATGGCTGCGGTGAATACGTATTTTAAGAAGAGGGAGGAACATAGGGTTACGTACAACGATCCTGTTGGGATCCTGGGACGCCACCAGGGGGCGCTGCAGCTGCTCCAGAGCTCGTGTGGACGGTTCTTCTGCAACGCCCGGAGGTACTGCCGGAAGTGGGGCAACGAGCACCTGGAACACTTCTGGGTGACTTATATAAGGGGCCAGCAGAGACTGCTTGGTGAGCCACAGTCGGGAAGAGGAAGAGAAGCTTGCCAAGGAGGAGTGGAGGAAAAAGAAGAGAGAGAGGAGAAAAGAAAAAGTATTGTGTTTGTGCTTTGTGACTGTGTTGCGGCTTCTGGGAACGGGGAAGATGTTGCCCACAAGTGAAGAAACAAAATAAAAAAGCTTGTGCTTTTATTATCAGTGTGCCTCCTGTGTCTGTCTGTGTTAGGTTGGGTGGCTGGTATGCCCCCTAGAGTTGTCACAATATTATATATATATATAAAATATGTATAATATATAATATAAAACACAGAATAACTTATCTTTATGTACTCCTCCACTTCAAGCGAGTATTTAGAAGATGCACCTTATCCAGTAGACTTAAGTCTGAGTGTACAGGTCTATGTCAGTTTTGCACATCTGTATACTGCAGTGTTACTCCTTCTTTGCAAAACTGCTCAAGCTCTGTCAAGTTGTACTGATCTCATGGGTGAAGAGCCTTTTTCAATTACAGCCATACATTCTCAGTTGGATTGAGATCTGGGCTCTGCCTTTGCCACTCTAAGACATTAAATTGTTGTTTTGAAGCCAGTCCTGTGTAGTTTTTGCTTTATGCTTTGGGTTGTTGTCTTGCTGGAAAACAAAGGCATTAGCTTCTTGCATACTTCTTCAGTTCTTCCTCCAGGATTTCCTTGTATTTTGCTGCATTCATTTAACCTTCTCACCTCACCTTCACTTTCAAGTCTTCCAAGGCTTGCTTTAGACAATCATCCCTACAGTTTGATGCTGCCATAAACACATGTTGCAGTTGGGATGGTGTGTTTTTCATCATGTGCAGTGTTTGGCTTATGCCAAACATTATGTTTAGTCTCATACCCAAAATCCTCAATTCTGGTCTCATCAGACCATAGAACTTTCTTCCAGCTGACTTCAGTTTTCCATGTGACTTCTGGGCAGCTCTATTCAAGATGCCCTGTGTGTTTTTTAAAAGGTGGCTTTCTCTCTTTCACAATCTTATAAACCTGCAACTGGTAAACCCAGGCAACAGTTATTGTATGCACGGTTTCTGCAATCTCAACTGCTGTAGCTTATAATTCCTTCACCATTAGCAGAGATCTGTAGATGGCTTCACTAGTCTCCTTCTTGTACCATCACTCAGTTTTTGTGGATGGCCTGCTATAGGCAGATTTAATACTGTGCCATACTATTTCCATTTCTTAACGATTGATTTATCTGAACTCTAAGGGATATTCAATATATATATACACATTCTTATATTCATCTTGTCCATTTCAGTCACCTTTTCGCAGAGCTGCCTGGAGTGTTCTTATGTCTTCATTGTGTAGATTAGGCCATAATATTGCCTCACCACAAGTTGAATCTTCCAGATACTGGGGCATTTATACTACAATCAACAGAAACCACAGACTGGTTATGTCCATGTGGCTAATGATGTGACTTCTAAAACCAGTTGGATGCATCAGTAATGATTTAACGTATATAATATTAAAGAGGTTAGTTCTTACACAATTAATTAGTTTTGTTTTATATATATAATATATTTAGACCACTTTGCAAAGATCTGGTTTCACTTTCAGATTAAATAGCCGTTTCTGCTGATCAGTGACAAAAAGAGAAAATTAAATCTACTGTGGTTTATGTTTTGGGAATATCCCACACTTAGACCTTTTCAGGGAAAAAATTCTCTTATTTATCTAATATTTCAGAATAATAATTATTCCTTATCTCTAAGGGAATTATTTAGAGTAAAGCTAGATGGGATAAAATGACCCCACAATAAATCTATTGTGATCTCCTAAAACCACATTGCTCAAGCATAGACTTATCTTGCTCAACTGAAAGAATCTTAGTCTACCATCTACAACTCACTTCGAAAGTAAGGTTTATATTATTCAAAACTGGAAAAAAAAACTAATTTCCTCTATAGAGATTGGTGCAATGTGTTTTAGAGCTTGTCAAAAATTAATTAATTCTCCTCTAAAATTGTCTTCTGGGCCTCTGCCTTTGTTCTGTTTTTGTTTTGATTTTTTCAGTACACGAGGAAATGTTTCATAATGGTGCTTGTTATTTGGCTATTTAAAATTGGGGTTGATTATGTTTTTTTTATTTTTTTTTTAAATTCCCAATATTAATGTATAGGAAGGTTTGTATTTAATACATGTTTTTAATTGCTTTTTTAATTACTGTGATTTGATTTTTAAGCTTAATACTTAGTATTCCATCGCTATAATAAATTGCAATATTTGCAGTGTGAATATATGGTAAAATATGTCCATTATTGCCATTTTTGTATCTAAAGAACTTTGTAATTGTTTAATATTCTTACTTTAAAAATACTGAATGGTAATGTTAATTGTAGTTAGTTGCTTTGTGTTTATATGTGATGTGCTATATGAACATTTCAAAAATATAACTTCATCTTAAGACCCAATGCTCTCTATTCTGTACATATTTTAATTTAAATAGTTAGCAAGATAGAAGGTTTATTAATCTTTAGAAACTATGTTTTATATATATATATATATATATATATATATATGTTTAACATATTTTCTGCCCATAACTACTTAAATTTGTTTATCTCATAAGGGATATAATAAAATCCATTGCAGTTCACCCTGTTTCCCATTAGAGCAACAATTGATTTTATTTTGTTTTATTTGTAATTAGTAATTGTCTAATTTAAATTCTCATAGTGAGGAACAAGCAAGATGTTTCCTGAAAACTAAAGAGAGTATACACAAATGTTTCAGCATGAAATAAATCACAGCCATTATGCCAACACAACTTCCTACTTGAACTACTTTTAGTGAGTTACACAGAGTTCATTTTAATTTGGCTTTAATTTTTTTGCAGGTAAAAGATAAGCCAGATAAATTAATTATCTTTCAGAAACATGGGTCTTGACAACCAGTATATTGCATGTCTAATGCACAATATATCTTGAAATATGTTTGTTGCAATATATTAAGGGAAATGTATGTTTCATTATATTTCTAATATAATCTTAGAGTATATATTTGAATTACATATATTTTAGAGTTTACTTAAAAGATATGTCCACATATTTTTGGGTATATTGCAAGGCAAGTTTTGTTGGGGGTTGTTATTTTGAATAGTTAGCACTGTTTGTTGAATACTTATTCAAATAGCTGAAAGAAAGTGAAAGCCAAATAACGGAGTTAGTGGGTAAACAGCACAATTCAGAAGTAGTGTGTATTTGTTATCCCCTTTACTCTAACTTCTTAAATTTAAGGTGAAATAAAATTGCCTCTATAAGTCTTTGTGAAGTAGAATTTGGTTTCTGTTTAATTTCTGGTTCTATGACCAGAAGATGAAAAACGTATAGTATAAACTATTTAAATTGTAAATCAAAATTGCCATTTTATTTTTTGGGGTTATATTTCCATAAAATATATTTACATGCAGTATTTTTCAAAAATCATCATTTTCATTGATTTTA